>NW_006408614.1:3789588-3797664 GCF_000296735.1 Chrysochloris asiatica | reverse complement strand
CACATGATCATATCGATTGATGCAGAAAAGGCATTTGACAAAATCCAACATCCATTCCTGATAAAAACACTCAACAAAGTAGGAATTGAAGGCAAATTCCTCAACATAATCAAGAGCATATATATAAACCCAACAGCCTACATTACTCTCAATGGAGAGAAACTGAAAGCCTTCCCTCTGCGAACAGGAACCAGACAAGGATTCCCTTTGTGACCACTCCTATTCAATACTGTGCTCAAAGTCTTAGCCAGACCTATACGACAAGATAGGGAAATCAAGGGCATCCAAACTGACAAAGAGGAAGTAAAACTCTCTCTATTTGCACACAATTATGATCCTATAAATAGAAAACCCCAAAGACTCAGTAAAAAAGCTACTAGAACTCATTGGAGGATTCAGCAAAGTGGCAGGGTATAAGATCAACATCCAAATATCAGTTGGATTCCTCTATACTAATAACGACAGTGCTGAAAAGGAAATCAGGAAAACAATACCATTTATAATAGCCACCCAAAGGATGAAATATCTAGGAATAAGTATAACCAGAGAAACAATGGACCTATTCAATGAAAACTACAGAACACTGTTAAAAGAAACCAAAAGAGACTTATAAAAGTGGAAGAATATACCATGCTCCTGAATAGGAAGACTAACATTGTGAAAATGTCAATACTGCCCAAAGCAATATACATATATAATGCAATCCCAATCCAGATTCCAATGACATTCTTCAAAGAGATCGAAAAAACAATTACAAACTTTATATGGAAAGGAAAGAGACCCAGGATAAGCAAAGCACTGCTTAAAAAGAAGAACCAGGTGGGAAGCCTCTCACTCCCTGATTTCAAATTTTACTACACGGCTACAGTAGTCAAAACAGCCTGGTACTGGTATAATGAAAGATACATTGATCAATGGAACAGAATTGAGAATCTAGAAATTAACCCATCCACATACAGCCAATTGATTTTCGACAAAGTACCTAAGTATATTGCATGAGAAGGAGATAGTCTCTTCAACAGATGGTGCTGGCAGAATTGGAAAGCAATATGCAAAAGATTTAAACAAGACCTCTACCTCATGACTTATACAAAAACCAACTCAGCATGGATTAAAGATTTAAACGTGAATCCCAGCATTACAAAGGCCATCAATGCAAAAATAGGGGAAAATGTGAGGGCTCTAATACAGGGCATACACAGACTACCAAACATATTGAAACTTACACAAACAATAACAGACAAAATAAATCAATGGGACATACTAAAAATTACAAACTTACATGCATCAAAAGAGTAAAAAGGGAGCCCACAGAATGGGAAAAAATCTTTTGCCACAACACATCAGACAAGGGACTAATTTCCAAAATATATAGGAACCTACAACACCTCTACAAGAAAAGGACAACTAACCCAATTAAAATATAGGCACAGGACATGCATAGAAACTTCACCAAGGAGATATGGGCAGCCAACAAACATATGAAGAAATGTTCACGATCACTAGCCATTGTTGTTGTTGTTGTTAGGTGCCATCTAGTCAGTACCAACCCATAACAACCCTATGCACAGCAGAATGAAACACTGCCCGATCCTGGGCCAATCTCACTACTGTTGTCACACTTGAGCCCATCGATGCTTCCACTTGGCCAATCCATCTCGTTGGGGGGTCTTGCTCTTTTTCTCTGACCCTCCACCTTAACAAACATGATATCCTTCTCCAGTGACTGGTCCCTCCTGACAATATGTCCAAAGTATGAGAGACCAAGTTTGGCCATCTTGGCCTCCAAGGAGCACTCTGGCTGTATTTCTTCCAAAACGAATCTATTGGTTCTTTGGCAGCCCATGGCACTTTTAATATTCTCCTCCAACACCATAACTTCTTCTATGGTCTTCCTTATTCACTGTCCAGCTTTCACATACATATGAGGTTATTGAAAATACCATGGCTTGGGTCAGGCGCACCTTAGTCATTGCTGTTGTTGTTTTGAAGAGCTGTCATTAGAGAGACGCAAATAAAAACAACAATGAGATATCATCTCACACCAGCAATAATAGCAAAGATCAAAAAAGTAGAGGACATTAAGTGTTGGCTAGGATGTAGAGAGACTGGGCCCCTCCTACATTGCTGGTGGGATTGCAAAATGGTCCAACCACTCTGGAAAGCAATATGGTGCTTCCTCAGAAGGTTGGAAATAGAGACGCCTTATGATTCAGCAATCCCTCTATTTGGTATTTATCCACAAGAAATATGAGCCATAACGCAAGTAGATATATGCACACCAACGTTCATAGCAGCACTATTTACAACAGCAAAAAGATGGAGACAGCCTAAGTAGCTATCTATGGAAGAATGGATAAACAAACTTTGGTATATACACACGATGGAATACTATGCTACCCTGAAGAAGCACAAGCCACCGCATAACATGGATGAACCTTGAGAATATTATGCTGAGTGAAATCGGTCAGTCACAAAAGGAGAAATATGGCATAGATCCATTACTGTAAAAGATTAAGAAACAGCACCCACACTAAAAGGCGAAAGAAAATTATCTTTTATTTTTAGTTTTTTTTTAATTTTTATGTTTTTTGTTGGTTACTGGGGTATATAGGGTGGGGTGAGGGGGAGGAAGGGGAAGGTGGAACACAGGGTATGGAATAGACAGACACAGGATAGTTTGCGTGCTTGGGGGGACATACACTAGAAGGGGAAGAGAAAAGGAAAAATAAGGTGAAAGGGAGAATAGCTAGGCAGGTTTACATGGGCTAAATAAGACAGAGATAAATAACAATCTTAGCACAAACATGGAACAAAAGGGCTCGTGGATACAAAGACTGAGGCATGGTTTGAATGGGTAAAATAGGGAAAAGAATGTTAAGATGCCTGGCTGTTTTTTGAATCTTGGTTTCCCTTGCCTACTATTGTAAAATAGACAACTGAAGGTGAGAGAGAGGAATAAACAGAAACATCACCAGAGAAAGCTTGTAAGTCCATCTTCACCCTATAACTGATTGGAATATCTAACATGGGGCTAGAACTTGCCCAGTGAAGGAGGCTCCCTTCAGAGCCTTTGCATTGCACAAGACCATAGGTGGAATCCTGATCCTCATCCAGAATCTTCTGAGGTGGGGCATTCCCCACCAGTTTGGAGCAAACCAGTTTGGAGCAGCTAAAAGAACAGAAGATACTTCTTGAAAGAAAGACCAGCAGAAAAAAAAACAAAAACACTAACAGCAGTCCAATTGACCACTACAAGAACAAGCAAGTTGTTCCCCAGGGAGCCATCAAGGCAAGTGGTCAGTTCCCCTCAAGGCAAACCCACTTCCAACACTGAAACTCACATGGAATACACTAGCAGGCATATGGTCTTACTGCTGACCACGTTGGTCACCAATAAGGGGAAGTGGGGGAAAAACAGCAATGAAGTTGTGAACTAAGTCTGACCACATTCAATAGACTCCTGTTAACCTGGATTGAGACCTGTTAACCAGCAGTATGATGAGACCTGGGGACTCCTGGGCCCAGGGGGGAACATGGCCACAGAGGACTAGAATGAAGTATAAAGCATCCAGCTGATATGAAGTGAGGGGGGATGCACAAGAACACCCACACTTGCAGATAGTACCCATTTGACCTGGTATCAATGGCTGGATGATCAGAACATGACTAGAGGAAGAAAGAATAGGGAAAAAAAAAAAAAGGAGTAACCCACTATAAGTGGATGAACTTGACCTATGCTTGTGGATGCAGTATGACTAAGGAGCGTGAGGATCATTCCCACCCCCTTGGTACACAGGGTCAACAAAGAAGGGGAACTTAGATATTGGCTATCCAAAATGGGGGGACTACAAAGGCCAAAAGAGACTGGCTTACAAGCTTTCAATAGGCAACCAAGTTCCAGAGGATACAGGGAAAGGTAGAACCTCCACTGAATTGTTTCCAACCTGTCTGGATGGGGTTGATAAAAGGTGAGGGGGAAAGGACTCCTGTGGTTCAATAGGAAATGACTGCTATCAGGTCTGACAGTAAGTGTTGGAAAGGTACATGTAAATGTGAGGTAACAAAAGGAGGGGAGTGGCTGATTTTGCAGTCCAGGAGCAGAGATCCCTGGAACCATCAAGGGAGAAAAGCGAAGTGCCAGATCACAGTGTCCAAAGAAGCAGTGACAGTAGGGATAGAGGCAGAGGTGATGACATGGACAGAAGGAGCGGCTGGGGATTCTGGACTCAGGGATGGAGAGGGGCTGTGTGCTGGTGGCCAGGGGGCAGGCATCTGGGGTGTACCCTTTGGGTGTTTGGTGATGCATGCAGGGGATTGTGATCATTGCAATGAAACAAAGTATGATAGGATGAATGTAAAGATAATGTTCACCCATGTAAACTAACACATAATTCACAATAAAAACTTAAAAAAAAAACGTACTTGCAACGAGGAAGTCATTGTTCTTGCAAAATTCTATCATGCTATCTCCAGCATCGTTTCTATCCCCAAAAGCATATTTTTCAACTACTGATCTTCCTCTTTTTTCCAATCTTTGCATTCTAATTGCCAACACATCTTGATTGCATGTTTGATCAGTTTCAGACTGAAGAAGTTCATAGAATTCTTTAAATTTATTATCACTGTCTTTAGCGGTTGGTACATAAACCTGAATAATAGTAGTATTAACTGGTCTTCCCTGTTGTTGTTAACTGCAGTTGAGTCAGTCCTGACTCACAGCAACTCTGGATAGAGTTTCTAAGGAGCAGCTGGTGAGTTTGAACCACCAAGCTTATGGTTTAAACTAATCTTGCAGTCCAGTGCTTTAGCCCACAGCGCCACACAGACAGCATTGTACTTCAAGACAGATCTTAAAATGCTCTTTTTGATGATGAATGCAACTCCATTCTTCAGCAATTTGTCATTCCCGGCATAGTAAACCATGTGCTTGTCAGATTCAAAATGGCCAATACCAGTCCATTTCAGTTCACTAATGCCTAGGTTATTGATGTTTATGTATCCCGTTTCATTTTTGACAATTTCCAATTTTCCTTCATTCATACGTCGTACAGTGTATATTCTGGTTATTTTCATTTTGAGCTGTGCCCCATCAGCAAATTAAGATCCCAAGGGCTTTACTCCATTAGCGTCATTATGGTCAACTATACTTTGTGGAGACAGCTCTTCTTCTCCAGTTGCATTTTGAGAGCCTTCCAACCTGAGGGGCTCATCTTCTGGCACTATATATCTTACTATATTCTGGTGCTCTTCATCATGTTTCAATATTCAATATTTGGTACTGACAGTGTTCCACTGCTATTCATAAGGTTTTCAGTGACTAAATATTTGGAAGTAGTCCATCTTGCCTTCTTATTAGCTTGTCTTTGTCTGGAAGCTCAGCTGAATCCTGTCTACCTTGAGGGACATAGCTTCCAGAATCACACACAAGTCACCACAATATGACAAACTGACAAACAAGTGGTGGAATTAAACTATATCTGTAATTAAACTGAGTGTTTGAAAATTCAACTACAGCCATTATTTTTAAGGGTGCAGTTGAATTTCCAAATATTTAGGAGCTTGTCTAACATGATGTCATGATTGGTCTGTGAACTGAAAGGTTGGCAGTTTGAACCCACCAGCTGCTACACAGGAGAAAACTGAGGCAGTCTGTGTTTGTAAAGATTACAACCTTGGAAACCCTACGGAGCAGTTCTTAAAGGGTGGCTATGAATTAGAATCAACTCTACTGCTATATATCAAACTACAAATAACAATAATATGTATAGAAAACCCATGCCGGTAGAGTGGTGGTTCCGACTCATAGTAACCCGTAGGGGGTTTTCAAGGCTTTAACTCTTTCAGGAAGCTTAAAGCCTCGTCTTTCTCCCATGGTGTGGCTGGTGGGCTTAAATCGTGAACTTTTTGGTTTGCAGTCCAGCATTTATGGTATGGAGCTACCACACTCCCCCTATATGTGCTGCTGTTTATAAGTAACATCAAGTGGGTTCCAACTCACAGTGACCCTATGTAAAGCCCCAAGGAGGGACTGGTGAATTTTAATTGCCAATCTTGTGGTTCAATATCCTTGTGCTTTATTCCAATATCCACTTAACTGCTGTGATCTGGAACTGAACCTGCTATATCTCTGAGGTCTGCCTGTAAATTAAAAGATACAATAAATTTAATAGAAGTAATAAACGCAACAGAAAATCAGAGAGCAAAATAGAAAAAAATTAATGCAATCAAAAGTTATTATTTGAGAGGATTTCCGGCAAGATGGCTGACTATGCAGACAAACTGCACAGAGCCTCTAAAACAAAGACTGGAGAGACCAAATTAAACAGATACAAATGATAATCTTGGAACACTACGCAGCAGAATGAACGTGGCAAGAGAGGTAAAGATGAGTGAACTGTGGGCTGACCTGATGCAGCGTGGCCATTTTGAACTTTTGCAAGCAGTATTCATTGTAGACAGCAGCCTGACAGCACAAACACACTCCAGCAGTTGGTTACAAGAGAGAAGGGATCCTCCCTAGTTTCCCCCTCTCCAGTCCCCACAGCCTCCTAGTGACTAGAAGTGTAGCCAGCCCCCATCCTCACCTATCCACCAGTGAAAGCCCATACCCCATACAGCTTCCAGTGTGCCTGAGGTTGGAGCCTCCTCTTATCTGGAGGTGCCTGACCTCTGTATCATCAGACCAGTGGTGAATGCCTAAGAACATACCAACATACAATAATCAATGAAGTACTATGATACATTACAGTATAGCTATGGTAAAATCATTTTAGTTCACATGAAGAAACAAGACAGAGTGGCTCAAATAAGTGACCAAAATACAGAGCCAGAAGCCCTTCTAAGGAAGAAATAACACTGAAGCTGCCTGATAAGGAATTTTTTTAAATGATATTTAAGTACCATTCACGGATTGAAAGATCAAAAAGGCTGCAGACAAAAATCAAGGAAAACACAGACAAAATTTAAGAAGAATTCAGGATAACAGTACAAGAACAAACTGACAAAATAAATGAAAAATTGGAAATAACAAAAATAAATCCTAGATTAATACTAAGATTTTAGAAATAGATAATACACTGAAAGACCAAAAAAGCAGAACTGAATCAATGGAAGGTCAAATTAGTGAGTTTGAAGACAAATTTCTCAATATTCTCAATAATCTACTTGAGGGATATATCAGAAAAAAGAAGGTAAACAATCTGAAGAAAGCCTAAGAATTATGTGGTATACAATCAATAGGAACAACTTTGTATGGTCGGAATTCTAGAACAGGAAGAGACAAAAAAAAAAAAAAAAAAACAGAGAAAATAGTTGAAGAGTTGTTGGAAGACAACTCTCCTAGCATCATGAAAGGCAAGAAGATACGCACTCAAGAAGCTGAATGAACCCCAAACAGGACATACTTCAAGAGAAAATCGAGACATATAATTAAACTTTCTAAAACCGAAGACAAGGAAAGAATCCTGAAAGAAGCTCAGAGACAACAAAAAATTACCTACAAAGGACAACCAACTGCTGTCTGCCTGACTGACTACCAGACCTGTCTGCCTACCTGCTATCTGACCCGCCGATCTCAGTTCATCTGACCCAGACATGGGACTCTCCCACCTCTACAACTGTGTAAGCCATTTCCTTAGTATAAACTTCTCATTATATATACATATATAAGTATCACTGATTTTAATTCTCTAGAGAACCCAGCCTAAGACAAACATATATTTCTTAGCTCTGATCTGAAAGGACTTGGAGCATCTTGATTTCTCCCCTAACAGGAATCTGAGTTTCTTTTTTAAATGGCCAATTCTAAGGCTACCGCAAGAAAATAGAAGATAAAATTAGGACATCACTCAAAAAATACTGAGGGCATATCAAAATGACACAGGAATCAACTTGAAGGGACTTCTAATGACCACATCTGGTGAACTTTGAACGAGAGAAATAATGATAGTAACAAATGATCCCACTATAGACTCTTGGGCCCAGAGTCAGTGACATAGCCAGAGAGGACTAGAGTGGAGAGTGAAGCGTCCAGCTGATAAGAAGAGAGGGCATGTGCATAAGAACACCCACACT
>NW_006408614.1:3781826-3788855 GCF_000296735.1 Chrysochloris asiatica | reverse complement strand
ACAGGATGAATGTAAAACTAATGTTCTCCCATGTAAACTATCACATAGTTCACAATAAAACATTAAAATAAATAAATAAATGATCCCACTTATAGAACTACAAGCTGCTCTTTCCCAAAGAAGAGACCCATTTTTCAGGGAGTACGGATTCCAACATTTGTTTAATTAAGTCACAGTTCCATGCTCTCCTCTCAAAATGCCCACTGTTACTTCCACAGATCCCAAAAGGTCTCAGATCCCAGCTGAGCTTCCGGTGGATCCTGATACCATGAATTCCTGGACCTCCTGAGAAAGAGCCACTCAGAGTGAGACCAGGCTGGAGAGAAGCAGCGTCTCCACCACGGTGAGGTGCCTCAATCTCTGAAGTCAAGACTAGCTCTCTTCCCCTCAGCAGGGCCGCATCTGGTACCCAGGCAGCTGGGCAAGGGGAGTCGAAGACTTTTAAGCAGAGTTCATTTCTTAAAATCACTGAATAAATACTGACCTGATTTGTAAAATATCTTTATTTAAGGAAGGTGTTTTCTAGCAAAAACTGAAGTTTGCTTTGTCTGTTCATCTTTTAAGCCTTGTTTAGCCATGAATATGGTAGAACATCATGACTTGGGAGCATACTAAAGAGGGGAATGTCTGTCTTTCACTAATGAGGGAGTCCCTTCTCCACCATGGAAGACTACATTTCTGTCTACACAACAATAAACCATAACTTCCGATTCATATTTCACATAAAGTCACATTTGTTTAAAACCCTCAAGACTTCAAGTGTTCCCTCTGGGCTCTGTGCACATGTAACACACTTCCATGGTTCCAAAGTTGACCCAACAGAGGAATCTACTGTGAATTCAGGGACCAGTCTGGCTACCACATTTAAAATGACTGCTGGAAGTAATCTGTTTGGGCGATCTCATGATGAAGAAACAGTAGCAAAAAAAGTTAAAATAGATATCCAAGCCCAAGAAGTACAGTAGAACTCTGCATGTGTCTCTGTGTATTTTCACAACCACACAAAAGTAAAGATGTTGGTCTTGAAAAGGTGCTAGATCATGTTTTCAAGCTAAGATCTGCCCAAAGCTTGAGAGAGAAAGTGACAATCAAGTAGCTCAAGTAGAGTTGTTCTCCAGCTACACTGAGTATGTCTCCGTTCATTCAAGGAAAGTGTCATTGCTTTTCCACTAACACTTTCTGACTTGCTTTGATGACAGCTGAGTCCAAGGAGCTCTGGTAGCGTAGTGGATACGAATCGGGCTGCCAACCTCAAGGTCAGCAGTTCGAAACTACCAGCGGTTCTGCGGGAGAAAGACCAGGCGTTCTGCTCCCATAAAGATTTACAGCCTTGGAAACCCTGTGCAGGATCACTATGAGTCGGTGCCGACTCCACGGTAATTAACAACAAGCCCAAGTACCAATTAGAAAACTATTTCTCTTTGGAGGCTACAAAGGCACTAAGCAGCTCCAAATACGCTCCTGAAAATTAAAAGAATTGTTCTGAAGTCACCAAAGCTTTGGAGTTCATAGTGGTTTTGGTGGAGTGATTGTTTTTGTATTTGAGCCCATAGTGACCCTTTCAATTTTAACCAACAATTTTTGAAAAGCACAAGGCTAGAAATACAGATTACATACTGTTTTATTTGAATCATTTTAAAGCTGTCACCTTTCCCTACTTTGATATTGCTGTTAGGTGCCATTGTTAAGTTCTGATTCATAGTGACCCAGTATCGGGTTTTCAAGGAGCAGGTGGTGGGATTGAACCGCCAACTTTGTGGTTCACAGTACAGTGCTGATCCTACTTTGATAAAAAGCGTTAAAATTGAGATCAATACAAGCTGGCTCTACTATATAACCTCACAATTCATGCCATTGCACAAATTCTTCTGAAAATTATCCTGGGCAGAGATTTTTGTATACAAAGAATCAGCCAAGAACAGATTTTTACAGCTGACTTCTAAGATCTCTTAAAATTATTTTTTATAATGGAAATACTGACAAATGCTTTACCCTAAAAGCACAAATTAATATTTCTAACTTTTCCAAAATATAATACTATGAACTCAGGACTAGAGATGTTTAAAAAAAAAAAAAAATCATATAAATTAGAAAAGTATTTTATAAAAATGGCAAAGAATAAAAATACATTTTATGGATCAAACACACTGACATGTTACATTTAATTTTGCAAATGTTTTCTTAAAACGATTAGTCAGTAAACCTCTTACAATTCATTTTTTTTAAATTTTTATTGTGAATTATGTGATAGTTTACATGGGAGAACATTAGTTTTACATTCATCCTATCGTATGTCATTTCATTGCCATGGTCACAATCCCCTCCATGCACCATCAACCAACCAAAGGGTATACCCTGCAAGCCTGTCCCCGGTCATCAGCACACAGCCCCTCACCCTCTCTGGGTCTAAAGTCCCCAACAGCTCCATCTCTCCACGTCATTGTCTCTGCCTCCATCTCTGGTGTCACTGCTTCTCTAGGTAGGGTCCTACTCTTTGCTCTTCTTCCTTCATGGTTCCAGGGACCTCCGCTCCTAGACTGCAAAGTTAATCACTCCCTTCCTTGCTACAAAACGTCTACCTTTACATTTCCAACCCTCACAGTCAGTCCTGATAACGATTATTCACTATTGTACCACAAGACACCTCTCTGCATTTCCTTTCATCAGCCCTGCCCAGACAGATTGGATACCACTCAGGGGAGATTCTATCTTCCTCCACGCCCTCTGGATCTAGGTTCTTGAGATTGACTTTATTCAATCTGTAATAAGTGATTGAATCACACCTGCTTTTTCACCCATTCATACACAAACTAGCCTCATTTCTACTTCTACACTGAATTAAAGTGCACACCGGCTGGTCTGGGTGGTAGATGCAGTCTGAGTTGGGTTGGAAGGTACTTTGAAAGTGGGTAACTTATTCTAATTAGACAGAAGCAGCAGATTAGCAGCAGAGCACTGCCAGATACAGTGCTGAAAAAGTAAGAAAACACGCAAAGTACATCTAGGGAAAAACTGCCTCCTCCAAATAGAGCTGACCATAATGACGTGAATGGGCAAAGCTTTCGGGACCTTCTTTTACTAATGGGAGCAGCTCAAAATGAGGAGCAATAGCCATAAACATTAATAATCAGAACATGGAATGTACAAAGTATGAATCTAGAAGACTTGCAAGCTGTCAAAAATAAAATGGAACGCATAAAGATCGCTATTCTAGGCATTAGTGAGCTAAAATGAACTGGTATTGGCCATTTTGAATCTCACAATCATATGGTTTATTATGCCAGGAATGGCAAATTGAAGAAGAATGGTGTTGCATTCATCATCAAAAGGAACATTTCAAGATCTATCTTGAAGTATAATGTTGTCTGTGACAGGATAATATCCATATGCCTAAAGACCAGGACTTCTGATGTGGCGATGTAGGATCAGCACTAGACTGCAAACCACAACTTTGGCTGTTCAAACCCACCAGGTAATCCTTGGAAACCCTAAAAAGGGTTGCTGTGAGTCAAAACTGACATGACAGCACTTAACAACAACAACAAAGACTAGTTAATATCACTGTTATTCAAATTTATGCACCAACTACTAAAGCCAAAGTTGATGAAGTTAAACAATTCTACCAATTTCTTCTGTCTGAAACAATCGAGATGCACTGATAATTACAGAAGATTGGAAAGCAAAGGTTGGAGACAAAGAGAAAGGATCAGTAGTTGGAAAATATGGTCTTAGTGATAAAAATGATGTTGGAGATCACATGATAGAATTTTTCAAGACCAATAACTCATTAATTGCAAATACCTTTTTTAAACAACACAAAAGGCTACTGTACACATGGATCTCTCACCAGATGGAATATGCAGGAATCAAACTGACTACATCTGTGTAAAGAGACAGTGAAAAAGCTCAATACCAACAGCTAAAGCAAGGCCAGGGGCCAACTATGGAACAGACCATCAACTGCTCATATCCAAGTTCAGGCTGAAGCTGAAGAAAATGAAAACAAATCCACAAAAGTCAAACTATAACTGAATATGTTGTTGTTCTTAAGTGCCATCGAGTTGCTTCCAACTCTTGGCAACCCTAATACAGTTTACAAAGAGAGCCTGGTGAGTTTGAACCATCAACCTTGTGGCTAGCAGTCCAGTGCTTATCCTACAGTGCCACACCTGGAATGAATGTAGAGACCATCTCAAGAACAGATTTGATGCATTAGACACCAGTAACTGAAGACCAGAAAAGTTGTAGGATGCCATGAAGAACATCATTCAGGAAGATATTAAAAGACAGGAAAGAAAAGACCAACTTGATGTCAGAAGGAACTCTGAAACCTGCTCTCCTTCATAGAGGAGTTTTTCAAGTGAATGGAAGAAATGAGGAAGTAAAGAGCTAAACAGAAATTTTCAAAGGGCAGTTCAAGAAGACAAAGTCAAATATTGTAATTAAATGTGCAAACACATGGAGTCAGAAAACCAAATTGAAAAAACAAGCTCAGTGTGGTGCCTTGAATTTACATGATATGGCTTTTCTATCCAAAGTCTTGTTAATTCCCACCAAGTAATTGGGTGGAACCATGCAAATACGGACCAGAGGGTACTTAACAACAACAGCAATTCTGGGATTGGTTAGTTTTGCCCTCCAGTTAGGTTTGAAAAGAGCCATCTCAGAAGCATAGATGGAAGACCATCCAGAAGGAAGAGCATGAGCGGAGTGTGAGATCCCTACCTGGAGAAACAGTGATGGCAGAGGTGATGGCAGAAGTGACAACAGAGGCGGTGGCATGGAGATACAGAACTGTGGGGTCTAGGCCTATGGACTGAGGGAGAGGCCAAGGGGCCACATGACCAAGAGGCCAAAGATGAGCAAGGTGTGCCTGCAGCATGACAGACGAGAGGCGTTTCTGACTGGAGAAGGCTGCATCCTGAGTCGGTTTTGATCCTGAATTGTATCCTGTTCACTGCTTTAATAAACCCCATCAATGTGAGTATTGTTATAAATTCTGTGTGGTCATTGCAATGGGATTATTGAACCCAGATGTAAAGCAGAGAATGTTGTGGGAGGGATGGTTGGTGTCAGAATAGGGTCAAGAAGACTGAAGAGTGGAAGCACGTCTCATATGAATCAGCCTTGGGATAATTTTGAGTTTGATTCTTTTCTCCACTTGTGAAGCCAGGGAAGTCAGACATGGACCCCAAATGGTTTTTCCACTCTACATATATTAAGCTAAAAGAACTGTAGAAAAATTCAACCCTCAATTTGAAATATTGAAGGATTATATGATGTAGCACTGTAGGATAAGTATTGGACTGTTACTTGTAAGGTCAGTGTTCAAACCCACCAGAGGGTCATTGAAAACACTATCCAGGGTCGCTATGAGTCGGAACTGACTTAAATAGCACTTACTTCACAACAACGTGGGCAAAATATTGAACAATGTAAACAGCATCAAAAGAGGGAAGGAATGCACAGAGTCACTCAGTATATCACAAAAGAAATGGTCGATGTTCAATCATTTCAAGAGGTAGCATATGACCAAGCCCCAATGGAACTGAAAGAAAAAGTCCAAGCTGCACTAAAGACACTGATGAAAAACAAAGCTTCAGGACTTGACAGAATACAAATTGAAATCTTTCAACAAACTGGCAAAGTATTAAGGTGCTCACTCATCTATGCCAAGAAATTTCAAAGACAGCTACCTGTCCAATTGACTGGAAGAGATCCATAATTGAGGTCGTTTCAAAGAGAGGTGACTAAATGAAATGCAGAAATCATCCAACAATATCACATACCAGTAAAATTCTGCTGAATATAATTTTTAAATGGCTGCCAACAGTGTATCAACAAGGAGCTGCCAGAAGACGACATGGAACTAGGGATATCACTGCTGAGATCTTAGGTGAAAGCAGAGAATACCAGAATAGATCTTGACTTGTGCTTTATTGACAATGCAAAGACTTCTGACTGTGTGGATCATGCCAAACTCTGGTTTTCATTACAAAGAATGGGTACTCCAAAACACTTCAGTGTGCTCAGGAGGAACCTATACATACACCAAGAGGCAGCTGTTAGAATAGAATTAGAATGAAGAGATACTGAATGGTTTAAAATCAGAAATGTTGTACATCAGTGTTGTATTCCTTCATCATACTTTAACAATATGATAAATGAAGAAATTATATTGTCAAAAACTTTTGCCTGTATCCAAAATCAACACTCATGAATAGAGCAGTGAAGGTCAAGAAATCAAATGACATATAGCATTAGCCAACTCTGCTGAACGAGACCCCTCGAAAGTGCTCAAGAGCAAAGATGTCAGTCTGAGAACAAAGGTGTACCTGAACCAAGCTATGGTATTTTAAATCGCTTCATCTGCATGTGAAAGTTGGACAATGACTAAGGAAAACTGCATAATAATCGATGCATTTGAATTATGGTGTTAGAGAAGAATATTAAAAGTGCATGGGCTGCCAGAAGAACACACAAATCTACTGGAAGGAGTACAGCCAGAATGTTCCTTATAAGACAAAAGGGTGAGACTTCATCTCTCATATTTCTGACATGTCATCAGGAGGGACCAGTCCCTGGAGAAGGACATCATGCTTAGTAAAGTGGAGGCTCAGCAAAAAGGAAGACGTCCAAGGAGATGGGGTGACACATTGGCAGCACCAATGGGCTCACATGTAACAGTTGTGAGGGTGGCGCAGACCCCGGCTATGTTTTGTTCTGTGGTACACAAGGTTGCTATGAATTGCATCCAATTCAACAGAACCTAACAAGAACAAAAATAAGCACTAAGGAGTCCTGGTTGCATTCATCGTCACAAAGAACACACCCAGATCAGTCATGAGGTACAGTGCCGTAAGCGATAGGATAATACCCATGCGCCTACAGGGAAGCCCAGTTAATACCACTATTATTCAAATTTATGCACCGACCACTAAAGCCAGTGAAGATGAACTAGAAGAATTCTACCAACTTCTTCAATCTGAAATAGATCAAACATGCAATCAAGATGTATTGCTCATTACT
>NW_006408614.1:3766296-3779566 GCF_000296735.1 Chrysochloris asiatica | reverse complement strand
ATGAGATGGATTGGCCAGGTGGCATCATTGATGGTGTCAAGTGTGGCAGCGGTGGTGGGGTTGGCCCAGGATCGGACATTGTTTTGTTCTGCTGTGCTGGGGTTGCTATGAGTCAGTTCCAACTCGATGGCACCTGACAACAACACCAACAAGGCGTCCTGATGACATAGCGGATAAAGCAATGAGCTGTTAAGTAAAGGAGCAGTGGATTCAAACCACGGGGCTTTCAGTTAACAGCCAAGTGCTTTACTCACTGCGTCATCAGGGATCCTTACTGGCTTATTGTCGTTGCTGTTGTTATAGGTCATCAAGTTGGTTCCAACTATGTAAGGTTTCTGAGGAGTGCCTGGTGGGTTTCAACAGGCAACCTTGTGGTTAGCAGTTTAGTGCTTATCCTGTAGCACCACACTGGCACTTACTAGCTTTGTCTAATTAGAACCAGAGTAAGTTACTCACTTTCTCAATATCCTCCAACCCAACACAAACTGCATCTTCAACTCAACAACTAGCCTGTATGCACTTAAATTCTTTAGTCCCTGAGGCTCTGCAATATAAGAAAAGTACACAGAGCCGGCTCTGCTCATCAATACCTACCTTGAAGCAACGTCAGAGGCTTCTAAACAGAACTCAGTTTCAGAAGTTAATGAACGAGGTTACTACCAAGAATATGGAAACTGATGGCCTTCAATCACTATAGAAGAGTCAAGGAAAACGACTAGATCCATGACGACCCTGTAAAGAATAACTTTAGCAGAAAACTGGACTAGGAGCAGCCATACTGCTGAGTCCAGGCAGCTGGCAAGAAAGAGGTATTGGGTCTGATAAATTTGATTGCAAAGAAAAGGGGATAAAACACACACATACACACACAAAAACCTAGAATCATAAAATAAAAGGATTTACAGGCTTAGGGAAACACTCCTATCTCCTGACTTTAGAGTAAGCACCTTGAGGACAAGGATTGGGGATTGAGACTATGGTGCACCCATACAATGGGATATCATTAAACCATAGAAAGGAATGAAGTCCTACAATATGAATGAACCTGGGGGACATTATGCCACGTGAAGGAAGTGAGACAGAGAAGGTCACATGTTGTATGAAATGTCCAGATTCAGCCACCTCACAGAGACAGAAATAGAGGCAGTCCCTAGATTACAAACAAGTTCCATTCAAGTCTGTCTTTAAATTGAATTTGTATGTAAATAAGAACAGTTGGGTATGATTCTTATCTAATGTCAGTCAAATGTTTGACTTAGTGGATAGCATACAGCATACCTGTCTATTCATAAAGAACATTAAAGAAATATTTCTAGATACATGAAAACATCTTTAACACAATAATACAGTAATAATGTTTTGATGATCATCACAAAGTAACACCCCTTTGCTATTATGAATCATGTGTGTACCTTGAATTTTTAATATATAGGCTTTTGGAGGGAACTGGGGAGGCTATACATAAGCTGGGCATTCCTAACCCGGGAACTGCCTGTAGGTTAGTTAGTGGTTGACAAAGCCTAGGAGAGCAAGAGAATGGGTAATGATTGCTTAAAGGATATGGGGGTTTATTTTTTTTTTGGGGGGGGGGAATGAAATGTCTTGAATTATACCACAGTGATGGCTTCAAGACATTGTGAATATACTAAAACTCACCAAAAGTACACTTCTAAATGGTTAAAATCAGGCATTTTATGTCATGTGAATTATACTACAATAGATTGTGAGAATACAGAACAGAGATCAAATACTGCTTCTCAAGTGATTAGGAGTTAGGTCCTACTTTGGAGTCCTGGTGTGGCACTGCCGGTTAATGCGCAGGGCTGCAAGAGCAGTTTGAAGTGCAAGGTCAGCGGTTCAAGCTTACCAGCTACTCCTTAAAAACTCTATATAGCGTCGCTATGAGTCAGAACCAACTTGACGGCACTTAACAACAACAACAATGTCCTACTTTGAACTGTTTCAAAATATAAATTGTGTACCTTGAAAAGAAGTCTGTACATGAGTGGTTTCAGACACAAGAAAGTCTGCACCATAACAAACATGTACTAAACACAACATTGTTGTTGTTGTTAAGTGCCATCGAGTCGGTTCCGACCCATAGCATACGAGGCAATTAATTCTTCAGGGAAAAAAAAAAAAGAGTGAACCAGAGGCTAAGGAGACAGAAACTACATGACTGCCTGAATTTAAGATTAAATCATCTCCTAAAAATAGGGGGAAGACAGGTTAAAGACACTACTTGGGGGAAAAGGCAACTCATGATTGATTGAAATTGCCTTTTAATTTCCAAGTTTCAATTAGTAGGTTTTTCCAACTATAATAATCATCATTTATCCTTCATTTGCTAGAGTTCACCAAGGGTGTAAGGAAGAAAGGAATCCAGAGACTAATTCTGCAAACTCATCCCACCACTTTATCCCTCTGGGCACTCTGCACTTTCCTCAGGACCAGCGAGGTACAGCGATGCCAGACAAGCATGCTCCCCCATAATCTTTACACTAAGAGCACAGAAAGCTAACTTGTTGAGTCACTTAGGCAAACACTTCCCCAAATTGAATGCCCTTACAAGTCACCTGGGGAGCTTGTCAAAATGCAGATGCTGACCCAGTGGATCTTGGGGGAGGAACTGCTGCTATGTGAATGCTGTTGCATGAATGCAATGATTCAGATTACCCCAGAAAGAATGACTGCCACAGCCAATGCCAAGTATGCAGTAGATAGGAAAGACAGGCAAAAGACGCAAAGGCAGTATACCCAGACCAACTGAACCTTCTCACACCTGCAAAGGGCAACACATCTTATCCCACAGGATCTGAGACTATGGGCTTTATAGTTTGAAGACAGCCCATCAGTGTGCACTACAAAGAATCAGAGACTATGGACTGTGGACTTTAGAGACTGAAGACAGCCCATCAGAGTACATTACAAACAATGAGATCTCACACCACCAATGCTTCCAGGAAAAGAAATGACCAAGCACCAAGGGTTGTATTAGCTAACATTCATCCATCCAGACCTGGGTCTTCAAGTCTTTGCTAGAACCCAATGACAAGGAGCCCCGAGGAAAGCTGACAAGGACTTCTCAATGGTCACTACTCTTCCCCTAACAATCTCCACTAAGCTGTACTTAGAAAGGCCAGGTTGATCTTCCCATCAAGTCTTCTCTTCCCCATTCCTCAACATAGCTAATGCTTCATTTCTTCCAGAAAGCATTCCTTGACCCTCTTGCAGACTAACTGGATTCCTATTGTATGCTTACAGAGGGCCTAGTACTTGCTCTATCACTGTATTTACCACTCTATTACTCCACTGGACTGACTTCCTCAACCTGTATTCCTCAAGAGAATTAAGCCTTCAAACCCAAAAGTACCCATTACATGTCATAAATTAACTTCTATCGTTTTCATCTAGAACAGTACTAGTTAAGTACCATCATTGGAAGAACTGAGGAAATATTTTTTCACGTCATTTTGTATGTTCTGTGGTTTAGATGCAGAACTGGGTCCTGCCTACCTTATGCCTCACTGTGTTCCTAAGGTCTATACATAGTTACCACTCAACAGGAGTATGGCGAAGGAGTTGCAGGAGTGGCTAGTCCCTTCCCTCACTGAAAGTCTTTATTCTAAACCATTTATCTCAATCACTCTCGGTCCATATTCCCATCTACTCGGACCCTCTTTGGTTCCTGATTCCGAACTCACTTCCTGTTTGTAGCCTTACACTCGTATCTTTAAAATGACCTTTGCCATTTGCCTGAACACTGCCTTCTAGCTCTGGTAGCACAATGGTTACAAGTCGGGCTGCTAATCTCAGGGTCAGAAGTTCAAAACTACCAGCCACCAGCTGTTCTGTGGGAGAAAGATGAGGCTTTCTGATCCCATAAAGATTTATAGCCTTAGAAAACCTATACAAGTTGGCTATAAATCAGAACCAACTCCACAGCACATAACGACCACCAACAAACTTACTACTATCCTCCTCTACTCCTGACCATTTGTCCATCCACACAAATGGGCCTGGTGTGGCCCTGAACCAGAACTCTGTGGAGAACTACAGACCTCCTCTGTGATCACCGTTAAGCACTGATTCAGGCTGCCACTAGTCACGTAGAAAGACAACAGCTCTGAAGCAGGGAAAGGCAACCTGTACCTCGTGATTTTCCTACGTTAACTGCCCATGACATACCCCATGATATAAAAGGACCCTAGCCCATGGCCATCCCCTGGAAAATCTCCACTGTCCAGCCGGTTGCCACTGGAAACAGCTGTTCTCATTCTGGTTAGTAAGCTTCCTGTTGGCAAACTGTCTCTTTTATCTTCTTTTCTGTAATAAACTTATGTCTCTTGTGTTGCTTCCTGGGTTTTTTGTGGTCTCTCTGCAACTACATACACAGAAGGCTTTCCCCTTCTGGGCCTAAACCTCAACAGCAAGAATGATATAACTAGTCGTAGCAGTAATGATCTAGAAAGAGGGATTAGACAGATCTAGTCAGTGTTTTCCACCACTTGTCAGTTTATTGAACTGTGGTAGCTTATGTGTTACTGTAACGCTAGTATTTCAAATGCCAGCAGGTTCACCCAGGGTGGACAGGGGTTTCATCAGTTTCCAAAATAAGGCAGTCTAGGAAGACATTTTTCATATTTTTAAATAAAATGTTTCAATAAAAACTGAAAATCTGACAAAGAGAAGTAACAAATAACAGTGTCCCAACATATTCATGATAACCCCTTTGACCGTAGAGTACTGTTGTTGTTGTGCAGTGCTGTCGAGTCAGTTCCGACTCATAGCGACTCTGTAAAGTGTTTCCAAGGAGCAGCTCATGGGTTTGAACCATCAATTGATAACCAGCAGTCCAGTGCTTATCCTACAGCATAGTGTACAAATATTACTCAATAAATGGGACCAGTGCATTTCCTTAATCTCTAACTTACTTGTCCTTCACTTGTAAAAACTGGACTACTACCCTAAGTTAACACAGTTAATTTAATTCAAGAATCAACCATAGTCACTACACATCATACACTGTAGTCTAAAGCCAGGATTACATGACTAAGGGTGATCTGTGTGGTCACTGTTAGCTGTCATCATGTCATGGCGACTCTGAGCATAACAGAATGAAAGCCTGCCCAGCCCTGTCCCATGCCAAGAGCGTCTGTACACCATGGTTGATCTTTTAGACTACCTGAAAAATCATTTAAATGATCAAAAGCATTTTCAAGTACTTCTAAATTCTCTTTTAATTTATGGGGGTGAATTTGTGGTGAGCGACATGGGAACTTTTGCCCCAACTCCCACATAAACAGTGGCATACTTCCTAAAGCTAGGCAGTACCATATAACGGATCAAATTGGTCCAGTGTGATAGCTATTAGTGCCATTCAAGAAATCTCTCCTGGTGTGTTGTTGCAGGATAAGCATTGCACCTCAAGGTCAATTTGAACAGCAAGGTCAGCAGTTCGAACTCACCAGCCACTTCCAGAAGCCCTATATAGGATCACTATGGCACTTGGCAACAACAACAACAACATTCCTACTTATTAGGAGCCCTGGTGACATAGTGGGTTATGCATTGGGCTGCCGGCCATGGGGTCAATGGTTCAAATCCACCAGCCACTACACAGAAGAAAGAGGAGGCTTTCGGCTCCCACAAAGATTTCAGCCTCAGAAATCCTATTCAGGGTCGCTATGATTCAGAATCTACTGGAGATCACATAACAACACCAACATCCGTACATAGTGAGCTCTCATGGCTCAGTGGTTAAGTACATAGCTGCTAACAGAAAGGTCAGGAGTTCAAATCCACCAACATCTGCAAGGAAAAAGATGTGGCAATCTGTTTGTGTAGAGGACGGCCTTGGAAACTCTGTGGGGTAGTACTACTCTGTCCACTATGGTTGCTATGAAGTGGAATTGCCTCGAGGGCATCTGTTTGGTTTTTGGTTGGCCCTCCTTGCAGACATTTGGTGGGGTTGCACCTCTCAGCCCTCTTGGGGTTGCACAAAGCCAAATGATTTGTTTTGGCCAATGAACTGTGAGCAAAAGTGAGTATGGCACTTTTGGACCAAGATGTTTTCAACAGGACTTTCCGGACACTTGTTTCCTCCTGCCACAGAGGAGGGGACACTCCTGGTGGGCGTGGCTCTATGCAGCCTGAGCTCTGGAGTGAAGACAATGCAAAGCCAAGCCCATATATGATTCTGATGAGCAAGAAGCAAGAGCAAGAACAACACCAGGTCAGTCCACAGCACAGTCTAGCCTACAACTGAACTGCTCAGCATTTTAGACAAAGCAAAGGCATGCATGCTGAGACACCCTACTTGACGTCAACATTTTCTATCTGCTGTGAATAAATGTTATCATTAGTAAAATCAAGAGCCAGGAATAGTCCATGTGAGTGATTATGTGATCTCAGCAAAACCAGGACTCCAATTCGACGGCAGGAGGGTGTGATACTTGACAATCATGAAGCAAGGACCACGCACAGAACTGCTGTAAGCACCGTGTCAGTCAGCTCATTCCTCACAGGTTTCACCAAACCATCTCCGTGAAGTCACGGAAGACTGGATTCGTTTTCTAGCAAATAATCCTGAAATATTAATTGGGATTTTCCCAGCACAAATAAGCTCCTCTTTCCTTAAAAGACACATTCCTTATTTCAGACATTTCAATTTGAATTACAGAGATCTGAGGGCATGTTTAAAGCAGGCAAGAACCTGAAGTATTTGATCCCAGAGCTGGCAATAATGAAGAAGAAAAGATGATTGTTAAAAATAGGCTTGTGTATATAACAACCTTGGGAAAATCTAATCATGGCAGCAGATGTACCTTACCTACCATCCTGCGTTGGGCGGAGGCGCCAAAGACCTTGCCCTCCATCATTAAGTGCCTTCCAAGTCTTTTTTGGGCCTGCATGAAGGCCAAGAAAGCAAACAGTTCTAAGAAGTCCTAATTCCCCAGGAATTGAGAACAATCCAAAATGATAGTGGTTATATAAGAGATTGGATTAAATATAATCTAGTGTGATGGGTGCGTATTTAAAGAAGAACTTGGAAGACAAAACTTTAAAACAATCACTTGAAGGAAAGTTGGTTGTCAAAGGAAACAATTTACTGTACTAGACCAATTTCATGTGACCATAAGAAGGGTTGGAACAGCCGCTGAAAATCACAGATTAAATGTGCACTTTGATTTTTCTTTTTCATTTAATTTAGAACAAGAGTAGTCACTCCTATCAGCCCTTCCTTTATTCTCCCAAACTCAAGCTCTTTCTTTCCTTCTGTGCCAATCTCTCCCCAAACACCCTTCTGTACTTCTATTATTCCCTTGCTAAAACATGACTATCTGCCACACAAATAAGTTTTCTTAGTTAACCTACAAGCGTCTCATTAGAAAATAAAGAAAAATTGTACCTACTTTTCCACCCTCCTTGCTCTGTTGTAAGTTAACTAACTGAAAGAATTCTGTCCCAAGGGAAATTCAGACAAAGTGCTTGCCTAAATAAACTCACTGTTGCATCCTCTCAGTACAATGCAGGTGACTCAATAGACACATATGGGCAAACGAATGGGGCCTTAGCACTGCAGGTTTCTGGGAAGAATCGCTATCACAAGTAGATTTCAATCTGTCTTACTCTGTTTTCTAATATTCAGATAAAAAAGTATACAAGCTAAGTTCCAGTGTGTTAAAAATTCACTTGAAATTCAGCAGGTTCTGTTGCACACTCTTTTTACCTCATTGTGCCTCATTTGAACAGGGTCTTTCAGCCTTCTTTGCTATGATTTGCTTCCAGCAGCTCATCATGATTGGATCAGCTGAGCTACTCACTCCAGTCCCCAGATCAAACAAGACAGGCAATATTTACACAGCGCTAGCCCCTCCTGTGCACCATGCATCTGTCAGTCTGTTGGACTGTGGTGGCTTGTCACGTTGGAAGCTATGCCGCCAGTATTTCACACAGCAGTAGACTCACCACCCATGGAGATAAGGGTTCATTGGAGCTTCTGAAAGCTTAACCACGAAAAACTCTATGAAGAGCAGCAGAACATTGCCCGATATCATGCCAAAGATGAGCCTCTCAGTTGGAAGGCACTCAAAATTCGACTGAGGAAGAGCTGCCTTCTCAAAGTGAGCTGCCCTTAATAATGTGGATGGAGCAAAGCTTTTGGAACCTTCATTTGCTGATGGGGGTACAACTTATAAAGAGAAAGAACAGCTGCAAACATGCAGCAAGAATCCGAACGTGGCATGTATAAAGTGTGAATCTAGGAAAATGTGAAGTCAGGAAAAATGAAATGGAACACATACAGATCAATATTCGAGGCATTGTTTTTGTTGTTTAAAGTACCATCTTGTCTGTTCCAATTCATGGTGACTCTAAAGAGAGCTTCGACGGCGTAAATATTCCGGGGAGCAGAAAAAAGTCTCTTCTTTCTTCCACAGAGCAGCTTGTTGTTGTTGTGAAGTGCCATCAAGTCGGTTCCGATCCATCGTGAACCTGTATAGGGTTTCCATGGAGCAGCTGGTGAGCTTGAATCACCAACCTTGCAGTTCAAACGGCTTTGCAGTGTGGCACATTAACCCACAGCACCACACCAGAGTGGCAGAGCGGCTAGTGGACTAGAAATACACATTCTGACTTCTGGAGAAATGTCCTTGTCTCTTTTCAGCATGTGTAGGGCCTGCATTCCTTGGAGATCTCCACGTGTTTTGACATCTGTCTTTCTCTTGATTGAGGGGCTTCACAGTGCAGGAATTCTAGCTGCTAAGGACACACTCAGCCCTTGTATCTTCTTTACTGCTAGTAGTAATTCTTCCTAGGCAATGTAGTTGTTGCTGTTAAGTGACATCAAGTCAGTTCTGATGCATAGAGACCCCATATAGGGTTTCTAAGGGGCATCTGGCAAGTTTAAGATGCCATCTTTGCAGTTCAAACCAGCCTTGCAGTCCAGTGTTTATCCTACAGTACCACACTGGGTCTCCTAAGCATTAGTGAGCTGAAACAGTTTGGTTAATTTGCATCAGAAAACCATGATTTACTATGCCAGGAATGACAAATTGAAGAGGAATAGTGTCATATTCATCATTAAAAAGAGCATGTAAAGATCTATCTTAAAGTACGATGCTGTCTGTAATTCTGTAATAGGATACCATCCATTTATACACCTACAAGGAAAATGAGTTAATACTGTTATTATTCAAATTTACACACCAACCACTAAAGCCAAAGATGATAAAATTGAAGAACTGAAATTGAACTTGGGATATCATTGCTGAAGTCAGATGGCTCTTGGTTAAAAGCAGAGAATACCAGAAAGATGTCTACTTGTGCTTTGTTGACTATGCAGAGGCTTTTGATTATGTGGATCAAGACAAGCTATGGACAGCATTGCAAAGTAAGAGCATTCCAGAATATTTCATTGTGTTTGTGAGGAACCTAAATATGGATCAAGAGGCAGTTGTTTAAAAAAAAAAAACAAGGCAATACCAAATGGTTTAAAATTAGGAAAGGTATTCGCCAGGGTTTTATTCTTTCACCATACTTATTAAATCTGTATGTTGAGCAAATAATCTCAAATAATCTTATATAAAGAAAACTGTGGCATCAGGATTAGAGGAAGATGATACAACCTTGCTTGCTGAGAGTGAAGAGGACTTAAAATACTTACTGATGAAGATCAAAGACCACAGCCTTCATATAGGTTGTATCTCAATGCTAAGTAAATAAAAATCCTCACCACTAGACCTACGAACAACAACATGATCAATGGAGAAAAGACTGAAGTTGTCAAAGACTTCATTTTGCTCAGATTAACTATCAATACTACTGGAAACAGCAGTCAAGAAATCAAACGACGTGTTGCATTAGGCAAATCTGCTGCACAAGACTTTTTTAAAGTGTTCAAGAGCAAAGAAGTCAGTTTAAGGACTAAGGTACGCCTGACACAAGCCACAGTATTCTCAATAACCTCATATGCATATGAAAGTTGGACAGTGAATAAGGAAGACCGCAGAAGAATTGATACATTTGAGTTATGTTGTTGGAGGAGAATACTGAAAGTACCATAGACTGCCAAAAGATCAAACCAATGTGTTGGAAGAAATACAGCCGGAGTGCTCCTTGGAAGTCAGGAAGGTCAGACTTCATCTCTCATACATTGTCAGGAAGGACCAGTCACTGGAGAGGGTTATCATGTTTGGTAAAGCAGAGGGTTGGAGAAAAGGGGGAAGACCCCCAACAAGATGGATTGGCACAGTGGTGACAACAGTGGGCTCAGGAATAGCAACGATTGTGAGGTGGGCCCAGGACCGGGCAATGGTTTCTTCTGTTGGGCACAGGGTCGCTATGAATCAGTACCGCATTGATGGCACCTAACAACAACAACCAACTTCTTCAGGCTAAAAGTGATCAAACATGCAATCAAGACGCACTGATAAATACTAG
Source organism: Chrysochloris asiatica (assembly GCF_000296735.1). NCBI lineage: Eukaryota > Metazoa > Chordata > Mammalia > Afrosoricida > Chrysochloridae > Chrysochloris > Chrysochloris asiatica. The sequence continues at coordinate 3,769,123 of NW_006408614.1, read as the reverse complement.
TGGTTCAAATTGGAAAGCAGGAAACAAAGACAAAGGATCAGTCGTTGGAAAACATGGACTTTGAGATAGAAATAATGCTGGAGATCACATGACAAACTTTTGTATGACCAGTGACTTATTCAATGCAGATACCTTTTGCAACAACATACAATACATGCAGAACTCAGCAGACAGAAGACATAGGAACCAAACTGATACCATCTATGGGAACAGATTATTGTGAAGCTCAATGTCATCAGACAAGAAAAGGCCAGAGGTCAACTGTGGAACAGACCACCAACTGCTCCTATGCAAGTTCAGACTGAAGGTGAAGACAATGAAAACAAATCCATGAGAGCCAAAACATGACTGAGTTATCTCACTTGAATTTAGAGAACATCTAAAGAAAAGATTTGATGCATTAGACACTAATGACCAAAGACTAAAGGAGTTATGGGATGACATTTAGAACATCATACATTCATGAAGAAAACAAAAGTTTATTTAAAAAGAAAGAAAAGAACAAAATGGATGTCAGAAGAGCTTCTGAAACTTGCTCTTGAATGTTGTTGTTATTGTTAGGTGCTGTCAAGTCGATTCCAACTCATAGTGACCATATGAACAATAGATAGAAACACTGCCCAGTCCTGCCCATCCTCACAATTACTGTTACACTTGAGCCCATAATCTCCTTGGGGATCTTCCTCTTTCTCACTGACCCTCCACTTTACTTAGCACGATATCCTTCTCCAAGGACTGGTCCCTTTTGATAGTATGTCCAAAGTATGAGAGACGAGCTCTCACAATCCCAGCTTCTAAGGAGCACTCTGGCTGTACTTCTTCCAACATAAATTTGTTTGTTCTTCTGGCAGTACATGGTACTTTTAATATCCTCCTCCAACACCATAATTCAAAGGCATCATCAATTCTTCTACGGTCTTCCTTATTCATTGTCCAACTTTCACATGCATATGAGGTTACTGAAAATACCATAATGGGTCAATTGCACCTTAGTCCTCAAACTGACAGCTTTGCTCTTAAATACTCTAAAGACATCTTGTAAAGCAGATTTACCTAATATAATACAATATTTGATTTCTTGACTGCTGCTTCCATGAGTGTTCATAGTAGATCCAAGCAAAACGAAGCCTTTAACAACTTCAATCTTTTCTCCGTTTACCATAATTTTTTTTTTTTTTATTGGTCCAGTGGTGAGGATTTTGGTTTTCGTTACAATGAGGTGCAATCCTGGCACACAACTTTCTTGATTTTAAACTATTCAGTAGTTCCCTTGTTCTGTTTGAACAAAACTGGAACAAAAGATGGAGTAAAAGAGCTGAACAGAAATTTTCAAAAGGCAGCTTGAAAAGACAAAGTATTACAATGAAATGTGGGAAGACCTGAGTTAGGGGCTAACTTGACAGCAACTAACAACAGAACACTTAGGAGTTATGAAGGTCAACTGGCAGAACATAGTCCACAAAGACAGTGCTGTACTACCTGCAGTAGTGCCTAGGGTATTAAGTTTGTGAGCAGCCATCCAAGGTACAATTATTGGTCTATCCCTGTTTGGAAAAAAGAAGAGTGAAGAAAATCAAGGATTCATGGCAACAATTAGTCCAACTAACTAATGGAGCACACAAACATCAGCCTCCATGACTCTGTGACTAGAAGAACAAGATGGTGTCTGGCTACCACTACCAACTGCTCTGAAAGGAGCAATCAGACAGTCCTGGCTAGAACGGGAAGAAAATGTAGAACAAAACTCAAAACCATGACCACAACAGCAAAAAGACCAGGCTTACTAGTCAGATGGAGAAGTCTCTTAGTCACTCATCAGGTCGAGAAATGAATTTATCCCCATGGCTCAATTTTCAGCCACGCAATAGACAGGTCTATAATAGGGAAGTACTACACTAGCCCTAGGGATGTACTCATAATTGTGCTCATGAGGAACCTGTATTTAGACCAAATGGCAGTCATTCAAATAGAACAAGCAGACATTGAATGGTTTATGATGACGAAAGGTATGTGCCAGGTTTATAGTCCTTCACCATACTTATTCAATCTGTACACAGAGCAAATAATCCAAGAATCTGGATTTTATAAAGATGAGTCTGGTATCAGGTTTAGAGGAAGACTCATAAACAACTTGTGATATGCAGATAATACAATCTAGCTTGCTAGAAGTGAAGAGGACTTAAAATACTGATGAAGATCAAAGACCACAGCCTTCAATATGAATTGCACCTCTAAGTAAAGAAAACAAAAATCCTCACCACTGGACCAATAAATAATATCATGATGAATGGAGAACAGATTGAAGTTGTCAAAGACTTCATTGTGCTTGGATCCACTACCAAACTCACAGCAGCAGCAGTCAAGAAATCAAATGTCATATTGCATTATGCAAATTTGCTGCTCAATATCTCTTTAAATTACCCAAGAACAAAGATGTCAGTTTGAGAACTAAGGTGCACTAGACCCAAGTCATGGTATTTTCCAAAGGTCATGCTTGTTGTTGTTAGGTGTCATCAAGTCGGTGCCAACACATAGTGACCTTATGCACAGCAGAACAAAACACAGCCCAATCCTGGGCCAACCTCAGTATTGTTGCCACGCTTGAGCTCACTGATGCTGCCACTTGGCCAATCCATCTCACTGGGGGTCTTCCTCTTTTTCGCTGACCCTCCACCTTAAGAAACATGATATCCTTCTCCAGTGACTGGTCCCTCCTGACAATATGTGCAAAGTATGAGAGACGAAGTTTGGCCATCTTGGCCTCCAAGGAGCACTCTGGCTGCACTTCTTCCAACACAGATCTGTTGGTTCTATGGGCAGCCCATTG
>NW_006408614.1:3765740-3766196 GCF_000296735.1 Chrysochloris asiatica | reverse complement strand
TTGCTCAAGGTAATACAGAAATGGCTACAATCATACATTGACAGAGAACTTCCAGAGGTTCAAGCTGGATTCAGAAGAGGCCGGGGAACAAGAGAGATCATTGCTGATGTCTGGTGGATCTTGGCTGAAAGCAGAGAATATCAGAAAGATGTTTACCTATGCTTTATTGACTACACAAAGGCTTTCGATAGTGTGGATCATGGACAACATTGCGAAGTATGGACAACATTGCGAAGTAAGAGTATTCCAGAACACTTCATTGTACTTCTGAGAAATCTGTACCTAGACCAAGAAGCAGTTGTTCGAACTGAGCATTGGAACACTGAATGTTTTAAAATTGGGAAGATGTGCGACAAGGTTGTGTTCTCTCACCATACTTATTCAATCTGTATGCTGAGCAAATAATCCGAGAAGCTAGGTTCTATGAAGAAAAATGTGGCGTCAGGATTGGAGGAA
>NW_006408614.1:3746277-3760623 GCF_000296735.1 Chrysochloris asiatica | reverse complement strand
GCGCACCTTAGTCCTCAAGCTGACATCTTTGCTCTTCAACACTTTAAAAAGGTCTTGCTCAGCAGATCTGCCTAATGCAATACGTCCTTTGATCTCTTGACTGCTGCTTCCATGAGTGCTGACAGTTGATCCAAGAAGAACGAAGTCCTTGACAATTTTAATCTTTTCTCCATTGATAAGAATGTTGTTTATTGGTCCAGTGGTGAGGATTTTTGTTTTCTTTACATTGAGATGTAATCCATACCGAAGGCTGTACTCTTTGATTTTCATCAGTAAATATTTTAAATCCTCTTCATTTTCAGCGAGCAAGGTTGTGTCATCTACATATTGCAGGTTGTCAATGAGTCTTCCTCCAATCCTGATGCCATGTTTTTCTTCATAGAACCCAGCTTCTCGAATGATTTGCTCAGCATACAGGTTGAATAAATATGGTGAAAGAATACAACCCTGTCATACACCTTTCTTAAATTTAAACCATCCAGTATTCCCATGTTTTGTTCAAACAACTGACTCTTGGTCCATGTACAGATTTCTTGTGAGCAGAATTAAGTGTTCCAGTAAAATGTAAGGTCAAGAAAAAAGAGGATGACATCCAACGAGATGGACTGGCACAATGGCAGCAGCAATGGGTTCAGGTTTAATCACGATTGTGAGGATGGCACAGGACCAGGCAGTGTTTTGCGCTGTTGTACGTAAGGCCACTATGAGTTACAACTGACTTGAAGGCATCTAACCACCACTACAACAAAAGGGGTCTGAACTCCCTTAGAATAACCAACCATTTCAGATGAAAAGGGCAGGATTTACCCAAGGACAAAATTCTTGGGACGGGTTAGGAAAGAAGGAGGAATGGAAACTGGAAACCCAGGGAGAAAGTGGGAGAAGTATTATTACACAGCGAGGATTGCAATCAGTGATGTGAAACAAAATGTGTATGAATTTATTGAATGAAAAACTGATTTCTTCTGTAAACCTTCACCCAATTCATAATAGAAAGTTAAACAAAAAATAGGAATGCCCTGATATGAGACTATAGTATAAGCACTGGAACACAAGGTTGATAATTCAAACCCACCAACCACTCCTTGGAACCCCTATAAAGGGTGGCACTGGACTGCAAAGTCCACTTGAACTAGAAGGCCTGCAATTCAAGCTCACCAGCTGTTCCTCGGAAACCCAATACAGAGTCGCTATGGGTTGGAACCCACTCAATGGCACTTAACAACAACAACAACAAAAGTCAAAACTACTTGAAGACACTTACCAACAAGGTAAGCACTAGACTTCAAGATAAGTTTGAACCACAAGGTCAGTGGTTCAAACTCACCAACCACTCCTTGGAAATCCTATACAAGATTGCTCTGACTCGAAGGCACTTAACAACAACTAGAGAAGCTGCAACAACCAGCCAATAGCATGGCAGGAAGAAAAAACCGAATTCCCTAAGCTCCTCCCTGAATCCTGAAAGAACATTCTCTGCCCAAATCATTCATATCCTCCTTCTTTTCCATCTTTTCTACCTCAATCCAAGGCCAGTTCCTCTATAAAACCTTTCCTGAGTCTTTCAGATTTCAATGTTCTCAGAAGAATCTGTGTTCCTTTTTCTGTCCTGCCAACCATCCCTGAACTGTTTCAACCACCTTTCCAAGCAGCCTAAGAGCTACATCAGAGCAATGCACAATGCAGAGTGCCAATAGTGTCTCCAGGACCTACCCAGGCAGGACGCTGGGAAGGAGGAGGGGAAACTTCAGGTCTAAACACCTCTGGGCAGAAGCCACATGATCAATGGTTCTTAACCATTTTGGGGACATGGCCCCTTTGAAAATCTGAGCAAAGCCACAGACCCTCAGTCTACAGAATACATAGACACACTCATTCCAAAAGGAAAAGAGCCCCAGAAGATAAGAGGATCAAGCTAAAAGTCAAATCGATCTGGACTCCACCCCTGATTCTGCCCAAACCCCCAAATCATCAAACAAGTCACCTCCTTTCACAGGACCCTCATTTCCCAAAGGGCGAAGTGAAGCAAGCATCACCTGTCCCTCAACCCTACTTCACTAGATTTCTGCAGTAAAACAGACATATGCAGAGAAGTGCAAATGTGGAGGAATTCTGGAATTCAAAGTGTTATACAAGAGTGCATTATTTTGTATTATTGCCTCACAGCTTGACACTTTTACAGCCATCTCTTGCCAAAAAAACATGCTGTGAAATAAATTGACTATTTAGTACGATAACTAAAAGAACAGTTGTTTTTTTCCTAAAACCCCTAAGGCCCTGTAGTTTACATACCCAAGAGGAGTTAGCACAACAAGCAGAAAGAAGAAGAATCCAATTAATTCCCATTTGCTCACACCATTGACTACAGAGTCCACGGATAACAATCTGCTTTTGTCCTAGCAGACCTGTCGGACAATTGGCCAGTATGCTTCGAGATGTTTACATTCTGCATGTCAGGGAGTCTTGATGACAGTCTGAATATTCTCTTCTCCCTAACTTGATCCTGTCACCAACCACTGTCACAGGTAGGGAACAGCTAACAGAGCTCCCCGCTTCCAAATGCAAAGCTATGAAATATTCTTAACTGATGAGGCCTAAGAGACCTACCTAACGGGGCCAACGCCAACATAAACAGCAATATGCAGCTGCAGGCGCCCCTGGCCAGCCTCAACATTCCAGATCGCCTGCCTGGCTACTGAAGAGGTGCCCCCATTCACCAAGGCTGCCCCTTGGACATCTCCTTACATGATCCTCAGGGTAAAAGTCTTCCTGCCAGTCTATGCCCATCTCTATGTGTGTGCCAATCTCTTCTCAAGAGGATGCGGTCAGTAGAGAGGGCCCAGAATCTAGTCTTTTATAAGGACTTCATGGCTTAATCATAGGAGCCAAAATGGTGCAGTGGTTAAAGTGCTCAGCTGTTAACCAGACAGTCAATAGTTCAAACCCACTAGCCATTCCATGGGAGAACGATGTGGCAGCATGCTTCCATAAAGATTTACAGCCCTGGAAACCCTATGGGGCAATTCTACTCTGTCCTACAAGATTGTGATGAGCCAGAATCGACTCCAAGGCAGTGGGTTTGGGTTGGTTCTTTGCTTTTTTTTCCTGGCCAAACCACACAGTTAAGGTCCACATTACCGCTCAACTATCTGCCTGCTAACCAGATCTCTGATGAGGGTCCTCTCTTCACGCCTCCTGACTCTCCAGTGGAAGTCAGTCTACAGTCTTGCTACTCAGAATGTGGTTCCCAACCAGCAGCAGCCTTGCCTCCTGGGGAAATTGTTGGAAACGCACAATTTCAGGCTCCATCTCAGACCTATTGAGTTAGAATTTACATCTTAACAAAATGAAGACCAATCATTTTCAGATTAAAGACTGACAAGCACTGGCTGACAGAACTGGCCCTAATTCTGAAAAAGTATCCCTTAGGAACCCACCTTTCTCAAAGACAGGAAACTTAGCAGCTCTCAGCTTTGCTCTGCAAACCTCCCGGATGAATAAAACCCTCTCCCCAAACTCCTGGATTCTAACTGGCCTCCCAAGCCCCTTGTGCCCACCCAGCTACAAGGAGTCCTGGTGTGGTGCTGTAGGACCAGCACTGGACTGCTAACTGCAAGGTTGGCAGTTCAAACCCACTCTGAACTGCTCCTCAGAAACACTATACAGGGTCACTATAAGTCAGAACTGACTCGACAGCACTTATCAGCAACAACCTGGCTACAATCCAATTCTGTCTGGCTTTTCTCACTCATCCTAAGTCTTTTGAAATGACGTATCCACATCGTGGCATGTATCAATAGTTGAATTATTTTTAACATTGAATTAAAACATTCATTGTATGCACATACCACAATTTGTTTATCCATTCACTTGGTGGTGGGCATCTGGGTAGTTTCCAGTTTGTGGCAACTGCAAATCAAGCTGCTATGATCATTTCTGTCAAAGTCTTTGTGTGCACAATGCTTTCATTTCTCTGGGGTAAGTACCAAGGAGTGGAATGGCTGAGTCATACGTTAAGTGAATGTGCAACTTATTGAGAAACTGACAAACTCTTTTCCAAAGTGACCGTATCATTAGTATAAAAATTCTAGTTCCTCTATATTCCTTCCTGCCAACACCAGGTCTAGTTAGTCTGTTAAAATTTAGTCATTTGAGTGGCTTGTGATGCTTCTGACCTGTATTTCCTTCATAACTAACTATGTTGAACATCGTTACATGTATTTATGTGCTATCCACACAGACTCATTAGTAACATGTTCCAGTTTTAATGCCTTTTTAAAGAGGGTTGTGTGTCTTACTAACAAGTTAAAAATTCGTTATTTATTTCAGGTAATGGTCAGATGAATGGTTTTCAAATCGTTTCAAATCGTTTCTCCCAGTTAGTCAGTGGCTTGCCTTTTATTTTGTAACTGTGTCTACTTAAAACCAAAAGAAGCCTAACAGATTCGTATTGTCTTTTATACTTCATTCCTACCATGCTATACTACACTTAAGAAATCTTTGCCAAATCTCAAGCAACGAAAATTTTCTCCTGTAGCTTCTTTTTACACAAAAATTTAGGTTTATGATCCATTTCAAGGGAATTTCTGTATACAGTATGAGGTAGGGACCAGGTTCGTTCTTTTTCATATGGTTACTCAATTATCACAGTACACTGCTTGAAAAAAATCTTCCTTTCCCCAATGGATTACCTCAGTACCTTCGCAGAGAGCCGACTAATCATATTTGCTGCTGTTGTTAAGTGCTGTTGAGTCAGTTCCGACTCATAGCGACCCTTTACAGGGTTTCCAAGAAGCACCTGGTGGATGTGGACTGTCAACGTTGTTTCCAGTCCAGTGCTGATCCTACAGCGCCACACCAGGATTCCCATTATATACCTGGGTCTATTTCGGAGTTCCTATTCTGGAATCCTGTGGTGAGGATTTTTGTTTTCTTGACATTGAGATGCAATCCATACTGAAGGCTCTGCTCTTTGATCTTCATAAGTAAATGTTTCAAGTCCTCTTCACTTTCAGAAAGCAAGGTTGTATCATCTGCATGTCGCAGGTTGTTAATGAGTCTTCCTCCAATCCTGATGCCACATTTTTCTTCATAGAACTCAGCTTCTCGTATTATTTGCTCAGCATACAGGTTGAATAAATATGGTGAAAGAATACAACCTTGTCGCACACCTTTCCCAATTTTAAAACATTCAGTGTTCCCATGCTCTGTTCAAACAACTGCTTCTTGGTCTAGGTACAGATTTCTCAGAAGTACAATTAAGTGTTCTGGAATAGTCATACTTCTCAGTGTTATCAACACTCGCGGAAGCAGCAGTCAAGAGATCAGACGACGTATTGCATTGGGCAAATCTGCTGCACAGGAACTTTTTTTAAAGTATTGAAAAGCAGAGATGTCAGCTTGAGGACTAAGGTGCGCATGACCCAAGCCATGGTATTTTCAATAGCCTCATATGGATGCAAAAGCTGGACAGTGAATAAGGAAGATCGTAGAAGAATCGATGCCTTTGAGTTGTGGTGTTGGAGGAGAATACTGAAAGGGCCATGGACTGCCAAAAGAACCAATAGATCTGTTTTAGAACAAGTGCAGCCAGAGTGCTCCTTGGAGGCCAGGATGGCTAAGCTTCGTCTCTCATACTTTGGACATACTGTCCGGAGGGAACAGTCGCTGGAGAAGGATGTCATGCTGGGTTGGGTGGAGGGTCAGAGAAAAAGGGGAAGACCCCTAACGAGATGGATTGGTCAGGTGGCATCATTGATGGCGTCAAGTGTGGCAGCGGTAGTGAGGTTGGCCCAGGATCGGACATTGTTTCGTTCTGCTGTGCATGGGGTCGCTATGAGTCGGTCCCGACTCGATGGCACCTGACAACAACGACAACAATCTGGAATCCTGGTGTGGCACTGTAGGATAAGCACTGGGTCACAAGGTCAGTTTGAACTGCAAGGTCTGCAGTTCAAATCTACCAGCCACTCCTTGGAAACCCTATACAGAGTCACTATGAGTCAGAACCAACTCGATGGCACTTAACAACAACAACATTCTGAAGTCCTGGCAGGGTACTGTAGTTTTAAGTATTGGACTGCTAACTGTAAGGTTGGTGGTTCAAACACACCAGTCACTTCTCAGAAACCCTGAACAGGGTTACTGTGAGTTGGAACTCACTCAACAGTAACAATAGTTCTATTTCAAGGATCTATATATCTATCTTGATAACAACACTACACTGTCTGGATCACCAGAACTTTAGAGTAAGTCTTGAAGATGTGCTGTTCAAGTCTTCCAACTGTTTTTCTTTGTTTGGGCTGTTCTAGTCCTGTGTAATTCTAGATGTGGTGCTATAAGGTGAGTACTGGCAGTGAACCACAAGGTCAGCAGTTTAAACTCACAAGTTGCTCTTGGGAAACCCTACACAAGGTCGCTATAACTTGGAACCAACACGATATCCCTTAACAACATCAATTCATTTATTGATGATCTAGTTTACCTGACAGTTCACATTCATGACAATAGTAAACGAATCTACCTGACTATTTTGTGCACTAACCACATACGTCTTGGGAGTAAGGAACACAAAGTTGTGAGACAAGAGCTTGTCTATGATGGTTAAAGGTTATGTGTAAACTTGGCGAGGCCATGATTCTGTGGTTGGGCAGTGATTTGGGAAAGAAAACTGAACTCACCTTCCACTGCTCCTCGGGAAGCAGTTTCACCACCACCAGGTCCCCATTCAAGGCTCGATTACGTGCTACAACGCCATCAATAAAAATGTCTCTATCACCATCCTAGGTAGGAAAGAGAAATAAAACCATCATCAAGACCATGGCTGTAAAACTTAAAGTCTACAATCTGTAGACCTTAGTACAGCCTCAAACATATCTAAAGAACACGATCTCTGAAAATGCGCATAAATGGTAAACAGTGACAAATACAGAAAAGCCAGTGACAAAATGCTAGAAAATCTCTAGATAAGCGGAGGAGCTGTTTCAGGTCAAAACACACAAAAGTAGTAACACTGAAATTGCAAGCTTTTTTAAGTGAAATGAGAAAGAATCCATTTTATCCTTCTTTTTGTTGTTGTTAAAGGCCATCAAGTCAATTCTGACCCATAGAGATCCTGTGTATGATTTCCAAGGAGCGGCTGGTGAATTGAACCACCAACCTTGCAGTCGAGTGCTTATCCTATAGCGCCACACCAAGTCTCCAATGTAACCTCAGGTAATCCTTTTTGTAGGGAGCTCTGGTAGCACAGTGGTTATGAATCGGGCTGCAAACCTCAAGGTCAGCAGTTTGAAACTACCAGCTGTTCCGCGGGAGAAAGATAAGGCTTTCTGCTCCAGTAAAGATTTACAGCCTCAGAAACCCTGTGCAGGGTCACTATGAGTTGGAACTGACTCCACAATACATAACAACAACAACAATCCTTTTTGTTGTTGTTATTCATAAAGGATGATGGTACCTTTCCTACCTTAAATGAATTTTTTGTTTAATGTTTTAAGCATCAGAAGAGGGTAAAAAACTGAAAGTTTGCCAGAGAACAAAAGAAAACACAAGTAACAGTAACATATCATCCTCCAAGAAACCAGCTAAAGGCAGGAAGCAGCACCAGCTCTGAGCTTGGTTCTCTGGAAGGAACCCTGAAGAATCCTACTCCCTCAGGAAATGGTGACAGAACAAAATGCGGGTGTTGGTACAGAGACTGAAGTAGACGACAAGGAAGAAACGGAAATGGATCCATCGTCAGCTCCATGAAACATCTGCCCCACTCCACCCCTCAGTAGGAGCACGGTGAATGAGACCCACAGACAACTTCAAAGACACCGCACACCTACTATAGACAGTGTAACTCCCCAGTGCCTCCTAGAATACACCATGTGTGAAACTAAATACATGTGTCAACCTGTGACCTAGCAGTGTCAGGGAAAGTAACGAAATCCTGGAAAGACACACCAAAAGTTATGATTTGAGGTTCATACTAGTTGTTCTTGTTAAATGTCGTGGAGTCGGTTCTGACCCATAGCAACCCTCTCTAGAGTTTCTGAGGAGCAGCTGGTGAGCTTGACATTGTTCTTAGGTTGCTCCTTTTCATGATTTACCAGGAGGAGCATCTGCTGAGGTGGTGTCTGGTTTGCGATTAGGTAACACCTTCAGCACCAGGAGCACTCAGATGGGGAGGAGGTCTGGATCTGGGGGCACAGGCATTCCATAAGGAGAGGTCAGTGCGAAATCACAGTAAGAATGGAGCCGAGGAAAGAAAGCCCTGAAGAGCTGGGTGAAGACGCCAATTCTATGATCCTAAAACTGACCTCAGCGTGAGAGAGGAGGTGGGGACTGCAAAATCTACACTAAAAGGTAAGCCACCTGTAATCCGGTAAGTATCAATTGTTCCTTCAATGTCAATTTCTAGCCAGAATCGTCTTACTAAGCCAAGCTACTTTGCAGAATCATTTAAATGTTAAATGGGAGGGGAAGAAGTAGTTAAGGAAAAGTACACCTTCAGCAGCCAGGTTTCATGAAAATGTTCAGGATTTTAAAAACATTTCATCAACAAATCAACACACCTATTATGTTGTTATGGTTTTATCCTTTCTAAGAGTTTTTGCACCCTGTGTTCCCATTCAGGGGATAAGAAAGAAGTAAAATGATGTTCATTTTTCTTAAAGGCTGTGATGGTAAAATTTCCTAAGAAAGACACTCAGTAAAGGAAGACTGAGCACTTAACAGGGTGCAGGTGACTACGGTAGTCTTCGCTCACCCACAGTTACGTATGGTTCCTGCGGTTTCAGTTACCCACCATCTGAAAATGTTACACAAGTCACTGTTTTATTGTTAAGTGCTGAACACGTCATCTTTCTCCCAGGGAGCAGCTGGTGGGCTCAAACCGTCAACCTTGAGACTAACAGTCCAGTGCCTATCCCCAGAACCACAGTAACGTCATCTTGCACCCTCCTCCTCCTTCCAGCCAGGACGTGAATCACCCCTTTGTCTGGTATACCCACCCTGTATACACTCCCGCCCACCAGTTATTATTGTTAATCTCTTACTGTGCCTAACTGATAAATTAAACTTTATCCAAGGTATTTACGTATAGGAAAAAACATAATATATATAGGGTTCAGTACTATTCATAGTTTCGGGCTTTCACTGAAGGTCTTGAAACATACACCCACAGATTAAGGGGGCTAAGTGCTGTATATGAAAATTTTAAGTTAAACTTTGCATTCCAAACTCACCAACCAAAAAGATATATATAGTAGAATTTTAAACTAAGCAGTTTTTATGGTTTCCAGTCGCAAAGCATTAGAGAAGTCTTTCTTTCAGTTTCCAATCTAGCCATGTGCTGGCAGCTATGATGGGCACACTCAGCCAAACCGGGCTCTACCTTATTCCTGAGGTACAACTACCATGTTAGCAACAATGACAAGTGGGCCACAGCCGACCTCACAACCAGCTTCTCAGAGAAACCCAGATCACTGAAGAATGCCACTTAGCACCCTCAAATGCTCACTGCCTTCTGTGATTCACAGAGCAGCTGGATCTCCCTGGAACGAAAGAGAGCTGTGTGAAGGTCATGCTAACCCATCATCATGTTTCAGAACATGGGTCATGAAATGCCTCGTGGAGAAGCAACTGCAAGCACCCTTCACGGCTCAGGGATTTCAGATGATAAAATGCTGGTCCCAAAAAAGCAGGGCTGAGTTGAATCTCAGACGACACACACAAAAACAAATCCACAGATACAGCAAGGAGTCCTGAAAGCACAGTAGTTAAAGCACTTGACTGCTCATTCAGAGGAAGAAGTAGAAAGATTTAGTCTAGAAAAATCCTACGGGACAGTTCTACTCGATCTGATAGGATTGCTGTGAGTGGGAACCCGCTTCGCTACTTGGCTTGTCTTTGATTCCTTCAGAAGCCTGGATCTTTCACAGAATCTCTCATTTTAAAGGCAACAAACTTTGGATTGCTCAACATTGAAAATTTGAGTCATCACCTTTAGCTACTTTCTTTTTTTTTTTAAGGCAAAGACTTCAGCTCTGTATCTGAATGTTAGAAAACTTGTCCTACTCAGCAGAAAGAACAGGAAAATGACCATGGATAATAACCCGCTTTGATGGAAATCCAAAGGGAGTTCGGGATAATCTAACTAAAGCTTTGGGGGTGGGATGGGCAGAGGATACACCAGTGTGCCATGACAACTGAGCATCCTTCAAGATGGACCAGAAATAAATATCACAGCTGTGCCAAGGGAGCCTCCCAAGGCATGATGTACACAAACACACAAAAACAAACCACTGACATCAACTCAACTCAGCGTGTGAGTACAACTGCGCTCCACAGGTTTTCAATGTCTGCGTTTACAACAGCAGATTGTCAGCCTTCTTCTGTAACACTGCTGGGTACGTTCAAGCCACCAGCCTTTGGACGAGTAGCCAGGCATAAAGGGTTTGCACTACCCATGGACCTTACAGATCTTCTTGTTGTTGTTGTAAAGTGCCACATGTGAGTTTTGCTTCATAGTGACCCTATGCACAGCAGAATGAAACACTGCCCAGTCCTATACCGTCCTCATCATCATTTGAGCCCACTGTGTCAACATCTCGTTGAGGGTCTTCCTCTGTTTTGTTGACTCTCTGCTTGACCAAGTAAGATGTCCTTCTCCGGGTCTATTCTCTCCTGATCACAAATCCAAACTACTTTTTTCTTCTGAAAGGCAGATTTCTAGGTTTGGCTCAATCTCTCCTCTTTATCCTACCCCTAGATAGGACACAAAGGTATCGTTAGCATGTCAGTTTATCTTGGTTTGCTGGAAAGTTACACTGTTTTAAACTAATTCTGTATTTTATTTTTACTGAGAACTAGGAGACTACCAGGAACAAGTGATTTACCCTGTGTATTCTGGGTTTGTCATAATAAGTTAAAATCTACTTTCTATTAGAATTATAGTAAACCAAAGTCAAAATTCCCCCAAACAAGGTATTATACTATAATCGATGATCGATCCACTTTCTTAACCTGTAGAGTTATGTAGTTATTTTAATATGAGGGGGGGTTTCAAAATACTTGTGGAAATTGCCATTGTCTTTTCATTTCATTTTTCCATGAACTTACTGATGCCCCCGGGGTATAGCAAACAGCATAAAGTTCACAATAATTTTTAGAGTCAGTAAGAATGAACCTAAGTAATATAATCAAATCTTCATTCTGACCTCTCTTAAAAACTTTAGAATCTTAAAGCAGAGAACATTAGAGACACTATTTAATCCACCCCCTCATTTGACATTGGATTGGATACAAAGTATGCCAAAAACACTATTCTTTTCTGAATAAAACTTTCCTAATTCCTACTAGGAGTTGGGCTGCTAATCTCAAGATCAGTAGTGTGAAACTACCAACTGTTCAATGTGAGAAAGATGAGGCTTTCTGCTCCCGTACCAATTTACAGCCTTCGGAACCCTGTGCAGGGTCGTTATGATGGCACGCCACCGCCACAAATGTGTGGCAGTGTGGGAACAAGCACTGGGCTGCTAACCACAAGGTCAGCAGTTCAAATCCACCAGCTGCTCCTCAGAAACCCTATACGGGATCGCTATAAGTCAGAATCACCTTGACAGCACCTCACAACAACATTTCCTGTTGTCAGAGCAGAGGCTGTAGCTCCTTTCATTTCAATTCCTGTCTTTATTCTCCTCACCTAAGCAGTATATAAGGAGTCCTGGTTAAGTGCTCAGCTGCGAACTGAAAGGGTGGTGACTGGACCCACCTGTGGCTCAGTGAGAGCCCTGGTGTAATGAAAGGAGTCCCTTTATGAGGCCATTTGCCTTGGTTCTTTGGAAAAATCGCTTGAGAGATTTCCCCCCTAAACCCTAAAGAGTCACCTTTGCCCTACTCTTCTATCCCAGAGGGCTTGTTACTATTACTATTGCCCAGGTTAGTTGGTGTTTCCTGGGTAACCTGTAAACACCTTAACAGTTTAAAACTTTTAGTCTGGTCCTTGGTTGCCATTATTAGTATATACCTTGCAGGGATTGTCAACAGACTATGCAAATGATGTGAACTGCAACCCATCCATATCTACTATGCAAATGAAGTGCCTGATTGGCTTACTGAGAGGAGACTGGTCAGTTTGTGGTCCCCTGCTGGGAGGGGGTGTGCCTTAAAATTGACAAGTAGTTTTGTGTATCTATATCAAGTGTTTCAAAAAGTTCGTGGAAAAATTCCATTATTGTTTAATTCCATTTTCCACAAACTTTCTGAAGCCCACACCCCCACCCCCCAGCCTCAGACAGATGAGCATTGTTGCACTTCACAATACATTCTACGGGATAGGATGTTCTGTGGTTTGGACACTGTGCAAACATCATATTAAAAGCTGTAGGAGCCCCTTTCCCCTTCTCCTTGTCACTGCTCTGTGGTTGCTGGAGCTGCTGGCAGAGGCTGGCCAGAGCAGAGCAAAAGAAAACCAGTGAGAGGAGAGTGGCGTATGCCCAGGTCCACCATTGTTCTGCCCACCTGAGTAGCTGGAGCAGCCTAGGCCCCTAGCCCCATCATTACCACCTTCCTCCCTGCCTGACAAAGGCGGAGAGCTACGGCCTTTCCTCCTCCATCTGTATCCCCACTGTGGCCCAGTGCTGCAAGAGGTTGGGTTTGGGGTCTTTAATACCATGAAGGGAAAATAATAAACAAAAGGAGAACGCTTTCCCTTTAAAAAAAAAAAAACCTTATGGCATCATGGACCAAATAGACGTTAAGCAACACATACATGTATATATATAGCCAGCCCCACCAAGGTGACAAAACCAGAACGAAACAGTAGGAGAGACTATAGGAAACAGCAGCAGAGCGAGAAAGAGGGGAGGGGGGCAAGGCACCTCCTAAAAGAGTTGTAACATTGGTCAAATGCTGCGTATCAGGGACAGCAGTGAGCAGCCCACAAGGGGCCTCACCTGAGGGGACCAAAAGGAGCCTGTCCTCAGGAGACCAAGAGAGGCCTGTCCTCATGGGACTGAGAGAGGGTATCCTGAGGGGGCCTACATGAATGAGCTAGAGAGCTGTCCTACAATGAAGAAGGGAAACTGCCAACAGGCTTCCGGATCCTCAGTTTCCCTGTTCCTTAATAAACCATTTAACAGGATCTATGGTCTAAGACTTCCGTGTGGCCACTGCAATGGGTTATCAAACCCACCAGAGATGTCAATGCTATAAAAGTCAACAGGCTGAAGAGTGGAAGAAGGTCTGCCCTCCACCACGTCATAGGCTCAGCCTTAGGCTGATGCCACTCACTCTCCCTGCTGAGCTTAGACAGGTCCAGGAGTAACTGACACTGCTCCTGATCCTACCATTACTCCTGCGTTTTACATGTGGAGATCAGATTCTGTAAGGATGTCAACCCAAAAGTCCTACAGGGCACTTCGACTGTGTGCCATAGGATCACTGTGAGTCAGAACTGACCTGATGGCACTCAACAACAACAATGGCAACAGTGTACAGGTAACCAGACGCTGGAATGGCACCCCATTTCCTCGTCTACTTGTGGGCATTTGTCCAGCTCATACAAGTTCATACTTGAAATGCAAATGAGCTGTGTACACCCAGAAATTCAAAACACTCGGCCTTGTGGGATTTATCTACATGTAACTTACTTTCACTACTAGCATTCTCTTCAATTACTTCCTACAAAGCTTCTGAAAGTTAAAACTGGCCACAAAAAACCAACACAGAACTAGAATGCAGAATTGGTATCTACAAGTTCACTTACAATGAGGCCTTAATAGACAATAGCTTCTACAGTCTGTCCTTAATTACCTGGACATATAATTTAATATTTTTTCTCCCTCAGAGACCAGCAGGAGAATGAAAGAGAGGTACAGACACAAATCAATCCTAATATCACAAACTGTCTAAATAGAAGCTGCCAGAAACTATTTTATTTAGCAGGTTATTGCTTTGATTTAAAGTAGAGATGTCTCCATTTATACTTTGGTTGGCGGCGCCACACGTTCGGAGTTGGCCTAGTAACAGGGGTTCAACTTTGGGAAATTCAACACTGTGCACACTCAGGAAGGGAAGAATGCACACGACCAAGTTGTCAAAATGCTCTAGTTCCCCTGATAGTTCCACTGGAAGAGAAACAGCCTCCTCTACAGAGGAGACAGGAGGTCTGGGATCTACTTGGTTCCCAGGTGCTTGTCAAGGAATGAGTGTGACCCTGGTACTTAAAACTACCTGTGTGGTCTGCAGGAAAAATGGAGGCAGATGGACTGTTACTACAAGAACAAACAAATCGCTTCCCTAGAAAACATTGGAGGCAGATGGACTGTTACTACAAGAACAAACAAATCGCTTCCCTAG
>NW_006408614.1:3701763-3745299 GCF_000296735.1 Chrysochloris asiatica | reverse complement strand
TTGGACCCAGAGAGGGAAAGGGACTGTGGGCCGAAAACTGGGGGGAGGAGGGGGAAGTGTAGGGGGCGGGTTTCTGGGATATACCCTTTGGGTGGTTGATGATGCATGGAGGGGATTGGAACGATGGCAGTGAGATGATATAAAATGGAATGAATATAAAACTAAAGTTCTCCCATGTAAACTATCATATAATTCACAATAAAACATTACACACAAAAAACATACCTGTGTGGTACCTTGAATTGACTTGATCTGGCTTTTCAATCATGTCTTCTTAATTCTAACCAAGTGATCGGATGGGACATGCAAATAAGGTACACAGGATTGGCTAGTTTTGCCCTCCAGCTAGGTTTAAAGGAGCCATCTCAAAAAGAGAGACAGAAGATTCCAGGACCATTAAAAAGGAAGAACATAAGTGAAGCATGAGAAATAGTAACAGCAGAGGCAGCGGCATGGAGACAGAATAGCTTATGGCTCTAGACCCATGGACTGAGTAAAGCTGAATGCCTATGGGCAGGAGACTGGCTTGAAGAATGTGCCCTTTCGGCATTCACAGCCTGGCTAAGTGAACTTTGTAACACTTGCCGGAGCAGGGCAGAAGCCAAGGGACTATATGGCTGAGAGGCTGGAGACAAGAGTGAGGCGTGCTTGCAGTATTGCAGACAAAAGGCCTTCCTGACTGGAGAACTGCTGCGTCCTGAGCTATTACGATGCTGAATTGTACCCTGGTCACTTCCTTAATAAGTCCCATAGTCCAGAGTACTGTTACGTGCTCTGTGTGGGCATTGCAATGGATTATTGAACCCAGAAGTGAAGCAGACAGTGCTGTGGGGGGAGGGATGGCTGGTGTCAGAATAGGGGAAAGAAGGTTGTAGGGGGAAAGCATGCCTGACCTCCGCTTATAGGAATCGGCCTTCAGCTGATTTGAATTTGATTCTCTTCCCGCCTTGTGAAGCCAGGGGAAGTCAGACATGGTTTCCACATGGTTTAAGCAAGCTGCCAGGTGGCAGCCTCCTCCATCATGTGGTACACCACTGAAGAAACAAGTCATTCTTTCTCATGTGGAGGAAAGGCTGCACCTACTGAGAGACAGTGCATCACTCTCCAACATAGCAACTTCTGAGGAGATTTTGCAGGGTAAAATTTATGGCCCCTTTATATGAGATTCACCTGTGTGCAAACTCGCTTTCATGGCCTGATGGACCTGCTCCTGCAGCTAAGTTACTACCTCAAAGTTGACGCCTGAATCCAACAATCCCAAAAAGGACAAGGGTTGACAAATATACCAGGTCTGTCACAGAAACAGACATGACTCAAAGGAAACAATGGGGCATATCCGTAACACTTTTTACCTAGTCCCTTGGATCCCTTGGCTCTGGAAGGCAGAAAAACAAAGGACTAAAGGGCGCCTGATGACAGGTCTTGGAGTCTGTGTACTAATAACATCTCTGAAGCAGAAGACCAAAGTGTACCTCAGACATGTTGTCAGGAGGGACTAGTCCCTGGATAAGGACAACATGTTTGGTGGTAAAGTGAAGGGTCCATGAAAAATAGGAAGACCCTCAATGAGATGGATTGATACAGTGGGTGTAACAATGGGCTCAAAGATAACAACTGTGAGGAAGGAGCAACGCACGGCACTGTTGTGTTCTGCTGTACACAGGGTCGCTATGAATCGGAACCAACTTGATGGCACCTAACAACAACAAAATTTCTCATGTAACATAATAAAAATGTTAACTGAAATACCTGTATTAATTTCCTCAGATGATGCTGTAGGATAAGCTCTGGACTGGTAACTACAAGGTTGGCAGTTCAAACAGACCAGCGGCTCGCAAAAACCCTATACAGAGTTGCTAGGAGTTGGAACCGACTCAACGTCACTTAACTATATCATCTATCCCCTGTGGTCTCTGCTACAGTGAAAAATCTGATACTACAACGATCCTATGGTATCCTGGGCTAGTTCGGTCAGAATTTAATAACCTCACTCTTGCGGCGATGACAATCAAGCTGTATGTACCCAGTGACCCGGCGTGAGCTCTGTATCAGACAGCACTTGCCTTAGCTAGAGGAAGGCTTTTGAAACAAGGCCTAAGCATAGAAAAGGGGTATAAAGAGCCAGCGGTAAAGAGCCTTGTACCAAGTCCCATCACCTGCACAGCATGAAGTGAGAAGTCCTGGCCCAAAATAAACCACATTACACGTTATTTTTGGACAGATCTGCTGATTAGCTCATGCAGTCGATCTAAAGTAGATAGCGTATTTCTTTAGGAAAGATTAACCATCATCAGTGGAAAAAACCATAAATCCCTTAAAGTTATAAATCAAGGGCATCCAATTACACAAGCTGGTGGGTGTCTGCTTGAGGCTGGCTGCTCTCTGCAGGCCCCAAACAGCCGCCACCCCTTTTGTTTTCAGCGTGCTCTGACGACTGGCAGAGAGGTTGCTCACCCAGAGGCAGACTTGTTTATTTAAACTTGAAACGAATCCTTGCCCATCCTCAATTCTGGTTCACTTCTCTGCTTTTTAGTTAGGATATTTGGTTTCAGTTTCAGAGCACATCTAAAAAATTCAATGTGACATGAAGTTTATTATAAAGTTATTGAACTTACCGGCGAAGGAATGAAGGCTTCATGAAACTTCTTTGGATTAATTCTCAATACACCCTTTAAAGGGAAAAATAAGATTGGTGAAAACGGTGATACATGTAGGATTTTTCCACATGTATGCTATTCTTCAATACATGTTTAAAAAGTAATTAAACCGTTTGATCCATGAAACAAGCTTGGTGTGAACAGAACAATTCATAATACCACACAGATAATGCAGACAAGTGCATAAGCCACGATTTATGCGGATGTCTGTAAGTAATTTGGGGTCCGTGAGAGCACGCACAGGTGAGACACAACAGAGCATGACGTGGAGCTGGGAAAGTTACAAGTTCACCTAGGAACGGCAATCTCTACGTTAAGAACACAGTCATCTGGGGAGTCCGTCTCACTTGACGAGAGCCTCTTTTCCGTCTCCACGTTCCCGCACGCTGTTTGTGGCTGAGATCATTTTCAATTGTAGAGGTTGGTTCCCAACATCCAGAGACTTTTCACCTTGGCCCCTCCACAGAGTTGAGTCAATCATTCAAAATGGTCCAGAAGCAGCTCTTAATGTACATGGGAATCCTGGCTCCAGCAGCCAGGCCACCCAGCTGGCCTTCAACTTCATGTTATTCCAGCACCAAGTCTATGCCTGCTTCTGTTTATGCACGGGGTGTGCAGGTGGGGGCTGCTTCAATAGCAGCTCAGTATATGAGTCTCCTCAGAGAGCTGTGAGCCCTCCCCCACTCCTGCTGCTTTTCACAGACCCAAGAACTCAAGAGGGAGGCAGTGGTTTGCCAGATACCTTGAGAAAATCTTTTCAGTACCATTTCCCTCAATAATGTTGACAGACTCAAAAATGCATAATTCACCTAACAGATGAGAACATAAAACAAAGCAGCATGAATTCTTTCTTTTGGGGTCCACCATGAGTACATTCCAAACGTCCACGTACCAGGAAATAACATTAACAACCTAAGTAAAATCACAAGACCAAACCCACTGCCATGAAGTCCATTCTGAGTGTCAGTGACGCTAAAGGCCAGAGCAGAGCTGTCCCTTTAAAGGCTTGGGACTGCAGCCTTTACGGGAGGAGATCTCCAGGTCTTTCTCCAGTGGAGCACTTGTGGGTTTGAACTGTCGACCTTTCCGTTATCAGATGAGCGCTTAGCCACTGTGCCACCAAGGCTCCTTATACCCTTCATCGTTGTTGTACCTGAGTTCTGTTGGGTGGGTCCTGACTCAAAGCAACACCCTATAAAGACTACTACAAATGCCCGTTTCATTCATAATTTAGCAAGCACTGACCCTGCTCAATGCCCCAAGGCAGACAACTCAGGAGAGAGGACGACTGAACTCAATCACGTGGATGTACTGGTCAGTCTTTTGTTTCAGGGTCACTGTTTTCTGATCCAGTTTTTTGTTTTGTTTTAAAAAAAGCTTTTATTGTGAATCGAGTGATAGTTTACATGGGAGAATATCAGTTTTGCACTCATCCTATGGTATTTCGTTTCATTGCAATGATTACAATCCCCTCCATGCATCATCATTCAACAGTATTTGCTTCTATTCCCTCTGGGTTGGGGGGGGAGGGGCTTTGATGGGCACAAAACACTCAGGAATATATAATCATTTAAACAACTAAAGGGCACATTCTGTAAGCCTGCCTCCTGGCCATCAGCAAACAGCCTTTTTCTTTCCTTGAGTCTAGAGTCCTCATCTCTGCCTCTATCTCTGGTGTCGCTGCTTCTCTGGATAGGGTCCCACATTCCGCTCATGCTCTTCTCCCTTGATAGTCCTGGGGTTCTCTGTTCCTGGAATGTAAGATTAACTATTCCCCAATTTATGTTACAAAACTACATTTACAGTTGTGACAATCACAATCAGTCATGATAACAATTACTCACTACTGAATCATAAGAATCATATCCCCCACATCCTTTCAAAAGACCCACCTAGACAAGATGAAAACGACTCAGTGGGGATTCTATCTCTGCCCGCCTCCCCGCACCCCTGCCCCCTGAAACTAAACTCCCTCTTGAAAATTTGTAAGCCAACCACTTCATACCTTTATTGCCCCTCTCCCAATTTTAGGTAGCCAATGTCTAAGCTGCCTGTTCCTGGGTACAGAGGGGATTGATTTGATCCTTGATGTGAATGGTCCAATTTTTTAAAACTTCCCCAGTGCAAGTTCATGAATATACTTCCATATAATATCTACCAGCCATATATATCGTCACTTCCGTGAAATATCTCTTTATGTTCATCACTCATTTTTAATGGGTTGTTTTCTTATTATTATTCTATTTATAGCACTACGTAGGATAAACACTTAACCACAGGGTCAGTTTGGACCACAAGGTAGATGGTTCAAACCCACCAGCTGCTCCTCAGAAACCCTATACAGGATCACTATGAGTCAGAAGCGACGGGATGGTACTTAACAACAACAACAACAACAACATATACTCTTGATTCCAGTTCACTGTTTGGTTGCATGTATTGCAAAGACCTTCTCTCAGTTTGTTGCCTTTCTTTGAAATTTCTGTGTCTTTTAATAAACAAAAGTTTATAATAATAGTAGTCTTTTTGTAATTAATCTTTTATAGTCAATGTTTGGTGTGTCTTGTTTAATGATTCTGTCCTTACCCCAAGATCTAAAAGATATTTGTATCTTCTGTCTTTGTTTCTTTGGACACATGTCCAAGAGGGACCAATCCCTAGAGAAGGATATCATGCTTGGCAAAGCGGAGGGTCAATGAAGAAGAGAAAGACCTTCGATGAGATGAATTAACAAAGTGGCCTCAACAATGGCTCAAACAAAACAACAACTATGAGGACAATGCAGGACTAGGCAATGATTTGTTCTGTTGTGCACAGGGTCACTATGCAGCAGGACTGACTGGACAGAGTTTAACAACAACAGGAGTTTGAGAGTTTGGGTTTTAACATGTTAGTCCTTAACCCTTCTGAAGCTGACTTTGGCATCTTTGCAATACAATGATCCAAACTCATCTTTTCCATATGGACAATCAGTTTTTTCTAGCTCCTTCTTTTTCCCACAGATCTTACTGACTTGCCAGTTTTGTCATAAACCAGGGTTTTCTTCATGGCATGGGTTTATTTCTAGGTCTTCATTCTATTCTAGTTTGCTGATTGTTCTTTACCTTGTAAATGTCAACATTTCACTAGGTTTGTATCGAACAAGATTTGGATATTCTTTGAATTAATTTTGATTGGAAGGCAGTTGAGTTCCCTCCGACTTCTAGGCAGGGAAGGATAGAAGCCTTGATCAGGAATATCATTTGTCAATTGGACTAGAGCCTAATTGTCGAGAACTGGACCTCAGGGACCGGCCCCAAGAGAGTGTGCAGACGCTGCTGAAGAAGAAGAAACTCCCACCGTACCCCAGAGCAGACTAGAGTCAAAACCAAACCCAAACCCACTGCTATCTTGTCGATTCTGACTCCTAACAACCCTGTATATGGTTTTCCAAAGTCATGACTCTTATATAGGAAGAGAAAGTGTCATTTTTCTCCTGCAGAGCTGTTAGTGGGTTTGATCTGCCAACCCCGTAGTTACAGGTCCAGTGCTTATCCTACAGTGCCTCCAGGGCTCTTTAAAGCAAGTCAAGATGTGGTCTTTTAACTAAAAGAAACTTTCGGATGATTTTGTTTAGCCAAACTCACTCAGTGGAAGTCCAGTCTTAGCATGACCATATTTATATAACCCGTCTGTGATCTGGCCCAGCCCCTGTCGCTCACCTTTCTCCAAAGCTTTCCCTAAACCTGGAGATTGATCTGTGAGGTTCTTGTGCCCTCCACCTCCCCTGTGACTCCCTGTCTTATGGAACCCTGGCTGCCCCCAGAAGTTATCACTCCCTTGAAGTAGTATTCTCAAAGGGGGCTGTTTTCTCTTTCCTATCCCATCCACCCTACCCCACTCAGAAACCAGGAAAAGAATGCTTCTTCCTGCTTCCCCACTGTGCCTTTACAACAGCTTTTTTTCTTAATTTTATTTTATTTATGTGTGCTTATTAAACATTTGTATAGGAGTCCTGGTGTGGCACTGTAGGATAAGCACTGGACCTCAAGGTCAGGTTGAACCACAAGATTGGCAGTTCAAACCCACCAGCTCCTCCTTAGAAACCCTATACAAGGTCACTATGAGTTGGAACCAACTCTACAGTACTGACTAACTTACCATAGCGGGTGTTATTGTCCAGGCACTATTCAGAACTGTTTACAAATGTCAACAACAACAATCCCGGAGTAGCGTTGTAGGATAAGCCCTGGATTGCTAACCACAAGGTCAGCAGTTCAAACCCACCAGCTGCTCCTTGGAAACCCTATGCAGAGTCACTCTGAGTTGGAACCGACTACAGTACTAACCAACTTACCTCAGCGAGTGTTACGGGCCAAGCAGTATTCCGAGCTGTTTACAAATGTGAACTCATTTAGCTTTCCTAACAGCTCTGTAGTGTGGGTTCTATCACTGTGGGAATGAGTGTCTTTATTTCAAAATTATTACAATCCTGTTTATTGAATTCGGGTGACCTTTCTTTTTCTTTTTTTCTTCCTGAAGTGAGTAGGGATTGTATGACCTTTCTTTTACTTTTTGCTGCTTGCTGAAGTGAGTAAGAAGAATGCGCACCTTAGAAATTTGAATTAGCCAATCAGGTAAGGGAATAGACTGTGCAGTCGAAGCCCTAGCCAATGGGGTGAAACACAGCCATAAGATTTGTGTCAGGGATAAAAACCCGAATGGACTGCCCACTCGGTGTGCTCACTGGCCTGTTCCTGTACAGGTACACACACACACCCTTCTGCAGGAGTAAATTTTACCTTGTCCAAGGTAATTTTGGAGTCCTGATGTGGCACTGTGGCTTAATGCGCCAGACTGCAAAGCCATTTGAACTGCAAGGTCAGCAGTTCAAGCTCACCAGTTACTCCTCGGAAACCCTATACAGGGTCGCTATGGGTCGGAGCCGACTTGACGGCCCTTTACAACAACAACAAAGGTAATTTAGTCTTACCGAGTGTCTTTTTGTGCAACATCGGGATTCATTTCTTACAATTTGGGGGCCCATCCGGGATTTCTGTTCCCTTTGGGAAGCAGCTTTAGCCTTTTCCCCTGAGGGAGACATGTCCTCCTGCCTAGTGGCAGCAGTCCTCCAGTGAGATCAGCTAAAGTCTCCCAAGGAAGCGAATAAATCCCGACTCCTTGGCAATGTGGGTGAAAGGCCTACTTGAGCTCCACCACATGGCAACCAGGTAACTCGGTGCACCGACAGAGGTAGGAAAAACTGTGGAGGCGGCCAATACTTCCTTGATGGTCGGGACATCACAGGCTGTGTGTGTATGAATGAGAGTGTTCTAGGCACAAAGCGAGTGTGGAGTCCCAATCTATGGTTCCATGGCAACGTCATGTGGCTTAGGGCAGTATCAAGTCAAAGACTTTATCCGCGTTGGGGGTTTATCCAACATGGCAATGCTAACAGGTGTCCAACGTTCCCACGGGGGAAGCGGCCAGAGATAGACAAAGTGAAAGTAAAAAAGTATAAGAAACCTCTAAGTATAGAGGCAGGGTTGAGACTCTTTCTAAGAAGACACAGTCAGGTAGCTGGAAATAACACCAGTAAAAGAATCTCTAGAGAAAATGAAGCCAAAGACAAAATTCCCCCTAATAGTCTCTTAGGATTCATGTTAAAATATTGGAATGCTAGTGCATGAACTAAAGGAAAAAAGAAACAAATAAGCTGTTGCTGTTTCATTTGGGCACAAGAAGCAAGTCTTAAGTTATCTGTCTTTTGGCCCAGACGAAGATTGGGTCTGTCAACTTCACTGAATATGGTAATGACAAAAGTCCTGTCTCTCAGGAGGAAACAGATTATGCCCTTATGCTGGACACAGGGTCCTGTTGTTCTATTTGCACTTAAGACAAGGGATAACAAGACAGAGAAAGAAAAACTTTCTTCTACTTGGGACCCCCCCTTTTCTCTCTACCCCTACCTTACAATCCTGCTCTTCCTCCTGTGTCCCAGACTCATAACCCTGAGCCCTCCTCCCCACCCCTGAGTGTGCTCCCTGTGCAAAGCCCAATTTTTCCATACTAGTGCGATACCCTTCCCTGTAGAGACTTAGAAATCACACAGTGCCAAAAAGATATACAAAACCTTCCCTTTCCCCCTCCCCACCAAGAATCAGCCTGAATCCCTTTTTCCTCTTAGAAAAGTCCCCTTAGGAGGAAGAGAAATTGGGCTCATCAGTGCACCCCTCACTAGTTCAAGGGATGGAAAAAACGGGGGGTACTAAAACCACTCCTTAATAATCCCTGTAGGGTCGCTGACCAGATAGGCCAATCCCTGGGCCCCAAAATATACACCTGGACAGAACTTATGGAACTTATGTCAATATTATGAACCATGTTCTCAGGAGAAGAAAGGGTCATGAATCACAGAGCAGCGATGGTTGCATGGGAACGCGAACTTCCTGCTGGTCCAGGCGTCCTAGCCACTGATGCTAAGTTCCCTAACCAAGACCCTCAATGGGACAATACTGTAAGAGGCCATCAGGGCCACATAGGAGACCTCAGGGGGATAATAATTAAAGGAATCCGAAAATCAATTCCCCAGGCCCAAAATATCTCTAAGGCCTTTGTTGCACAGCAGGGGGATAAGATGAAGAACTTGCAGAGTTTTTAGACAGACCAAAAAAAGAAAAGGCAAATGAGAAAATACACCAGGTTAGACCCAGAAGATCTTTGGGCCAGGGAGTGTTAAAGCTCCATTTGTCACTTAGTTGACCTGATATCTGTAAAAGGTTACAAAAGATGGAAAACTGGAAAGACAGGTCTATGGAAGAACTGTTAAGGGAAGCTGTAAAGGTGTATGTAAGGCAGGATGAAGAGAAACAGAAACAGAGGGATAAAACTGTGTTGTCTACCTTCAGGCAGGCAATTTAGGGGAGGACAATTAACCGATGCCCCTCAGGATCCAACCCCCACAGTCAGGACAAAACAGGAGGGGAGGGGAACCCAAAGACAGCCAGAGGAGAAAAGAGGTACTTAAAATGTGGAAAAGTAGGACATTTTAAGAGGGAATGCCCAGAATGGGAAAAAGAAGTAAGAATAATCTCCCTTATGACCTTTGATGAGGAATAGGGAGAGTCAGGGCCTCTTTTATATTGATGGGTCCCAGCGGGATCTCCTAGTAAATTTAGAAATGGGGTCACATAAGGAAATTGTGACCTTTTCAGCTGACTCAGGGGCCTCCAGATCTTCCCTTTGTAGTCAGCCCTCTGGTCTCCTCTACACACCCGAGGAAGTCCTAATCTCGGGGGTGGAAGGGGAAGGATACCTTGGACTAAATGTCTTCCTGTAGCCCTTTTAAGAATCCAAACGGCCCCTCGAAAAGGACATCGGCCAATCCCCATATGAGATGTTTTATGGGTTACCCTACTTAAGCCCCACAAGGACAGTGAATAAGGAAGATCGTAGAAGAATTGATGCCTTTGAGTTGTGGTGTTGGAGGAGAATTCTAAAAGTGCCATGGACTGCCAAAAGAACCAATAGATCTGTTTTGGAAGAAGTGCAGCCAGAGTGCTCCTTGGAGGCCAGGATGGCTAAGCTTCGTCTCTCATACTTTGGACATATTGTCCGGAGGAAACAGTCGCTGGAGAAGGATGTCATGCTGGGTAAGGTGGAAGGTCAGAGAAAAAGAAGAAGACCCCTAACGAGATGTATCAGCCAGGTGGCATCATTGATGGACTCAAGTGTGGCAGCGGTAGTGAGGTTGGCCCAGGATCGGACATTGTTTTGTTCTGCTGTGCATGGGGTCGCTATGAGTCGGTTCCGACTCGATGGCACCTGACAACAACAACAACTGACCTTCCCACTTTTGAGATAAAGGATCAATTTCTCAAAAACTATATACTTGGCTTGTCCTCCACTCTACTTTCTCTTAAGAAAAAGGGTCTTCTGACACAGAAACCACCCCTAGAGTTCCCACTGGATCCACATCACCCTGGTGATTATGCATTAATCAACAACTGGAAATTCCATCCTTGTGGGTGGAACCAAACACACACAAAACAAACAAACAAACTGGGGAGGTGGTCTGTAGAAGACAATACCTTATGCCCACAAAAGAGAGAAAGGGTCTGCAGCCAATATAATGCTTAAGATAAATGTAGACATAGGCTATTTGAGCTTATAATGCAAAATTGTGAGTTTGCACATGCAAGGTGAAAGCTAAATGTGAATCGGGCACTGAGAAGTTTTGTTCTGTTTTAATATCTTTGATATTCTTTCTGTCGTAAAATGGTATAAGTTAATCCATTTAAAAGGTGGTTAAGGATTTTGTTTGGTATGATAGCAATTTTTTAAATTGTACTTTCCTCAAGACTTTATTTGTGTGCGTTTTATTTTTGTATTAATGTTTCAGATCCTCTGAGAACATAATACTGTTTTAAAAGATATTTGGTGTACCAATATTCTTTCTGAATTGAAAACATTTTTTGTTAAAATTTGGGCCAGCTTGTATGTATGCATTTCATCTTGTTAAGAGTAAGAAAAGTATATTGTGCTATAGACCTTAAAAGAACTCTTGATCCAAACTCATCCCTTCAAACTCACCATTCATCACTTCCAACTGGGAGACCTGGTGCTGATCAAGACCTGGAAAGAGGACTGGGAGGGCCCTTCCCTCTGAGACAGCTGTCTGGACTGTGGACCACAGAGGAGTGGACTAACTATACTCAAGTAAAGGGACTAGTGAAAAGGAAGTCTCCCCAAGGGAAAAGTAGTTACTGGTGGGACGCACAGAACTCACCTAGGGAACCTCTCAAAGTGACCCCGAAAAGAATCTGAGAGACTGCCTAGCCACACCTCTGCCAGATTGTCACATTTTTCCCTGTTCTCTCTCAGTCTTGGGGATCTAAAGATCTAGTCCCACTGAGTCACTGCTTCTCAGAAGAATTGGTAGAATTGGGGTACACTGGGACTTATAAAGGTATGGGGTATCTTCCTCTAAGAGTAGGCTAATACATATTGATTAGAAGGAATGATGTTGAATTTTCATCAATTTTTAGTAAAGGGGCGCAGGCTTACTGGAAATGGAGTGCCTTCTGCAGCTGCCAGCTCTAGGCGTTATCTCCATGGTTCGTCTGCCTGTGGCCAACTGCTTCAATTAAGGTTTCAGGTCTTGATATCCTTATCTTTGTCTCGAGGCTGTTCTTCTCATTATTACTACTCTTGTTGGACTAGAAATGTCCTTCCCACTTCTTTGATCCCTGTTTAGTAGGAGAGAACTCAGGGTACAGGGGTAGATATGAAGCCAGAGTAAGAGAGGCCTAGGACCCAGAGGATCCAACCTGTCCCTGACAAAATGGGTTGAGTTTCGAAGCTAATATGGCTAAATTATATCATTACCATAGGGGCCGTGCAAAGGGCTTTTGTGGCCAGCCAATCATGTTGATGGTAGATGTAACTATGGCATCTCTCCCTCAAACCATCAAATTAGGCGTTTGCCAAGTTTTATCCTGCAGGAAATTTGAGGACCCAGTGCTTGTCTCAATTAATGTGCCCACTGTCAGCAATAAGGAGCCAAGAGTAGCAATCTGGGTTTATGGAATGGGTGCCCACATCTCTAGACGGGACCCTGTGGGCTGAAAATGACCCTTCCAAAGTGAGGATTACCGAAGTTAAAGACCTAAGACAAACTATAGCTATAGAAACAGGGTATGAGGATGCAAATGCTTAGTTGGAATGGATTAAATATTATGCTCACACTCTAAATAAGAGCCATTGTTACACCTGTGCCTATGTGACAGGAAGACTGGAAGCCGGGAAGCCCAAGTGGTCCCCTTTCCACTCGGATGGTCCTCATACCCTCAGGGCATGCACTGTATGGTTGTTCTCTCCCAGGTCCCTGTAGCCTGGGGCAACAAACCCTGTAACTCATTGTGGCTACTGTTCCCTAATGTCAGGGGTCTTACGGGTCAGTCCCCGAGGACCATTATGCCTCCAGCCTCAAATGTCAATTTCACTTTGTGTCTCTCCAGACATGGGGAGGAATTGGATGTTCATCGGAAACTTGACGGGATGTAGCAAGCACAAACTCTTTGAAGAGTTTCAAAATCAGTCAGCCCTAGCTACCCTGCGAGCAGATGTCCGGTGGTACCGTGGGAAACACTTATCCGGGGCTTTACCAGCAAATTGGAGTGACACCTGTGCTTTGGTGCAATTGGCCATCCCTTTCCCCTGGCATTTCATCAGCCAACAACGACAGGAAACAGGCATACGACCAAGAGAAGTGTAGCTACTCCCCATGGCTCTTTTGAGCCCCGTGTTTTTGTAGACAGTACCAGAGTTCCCTGAGGGGTGCCAAACAAATTCAAAGCAAGAAACCAAATAGCTACAAGGTTCGAATCTGTATTATTCTGGTGGTCAAACATTAACAAAAATGTGGACTGGACTAATTACATCTATTATAATCAACAAAGATTCGTAAATTATACCAGGGATGCTATAAAAGGAATAGCAGAACAATTAAGACCTACTAGCAAAACGGCCTGGGAAAACAGGTTAGCCCTAGAAATGATTAGCAGAAAAAGGAGGAGTATGTGGCTTAATCGGAGTTCAATGTTGTACTGTCATCCCAGTTAACACAGCTCCTGATGATACCATTACCAAAGCATTACAGAGGCTGACCACTTTAGCTAACAAACTTGCTGAAAATTCAGGCCTAGATGACCCCTTTTCTAGTCTCATGGAACAATGGTTTAGAAAATGGAAGGTGCCTATGACTTTGGTCCTTACCTCTCTAATGATCATATTTGGCATATTAACACTAATGGGATTTTGTATTATACCTTGTATAAGAGGATTCGTATTAAAACGTATAGAAACAGCCTTATTCAAACAACCCCCACCTCTATACCAAAATATACTTTTTCACTTAGAAACATACAAACACCAAAGTCAACATCTCCGAGCAGAGTTTGAAGAAAAGAATGAAGTCTAACAAGAAGAAAAAGGGGGAATTGTGGGAATGAGTATATTTTCTTCAAAACTACTATAATACTGTTTATTGTATTCGAGTGACCTTTCTTTTTCTTTTTTCCCTTCCTGAAGTGAGTAGAGACTATATGACCTTTCTTTTATTTTTCTGCTACTAGCTGAGGTGAATAAGAAGAACGCGCACAGTAGAAATCTGAATTAGCCAACCAGGTAAGGGAAAAGACTGTGCAGCTGAAGCCCTAGCCAATGGGGTGAGGCACAGCCTGAAGATTTGTGTCAGGTGGAGAGATGGAGAGGCTGGGGACTTTAGACCCAGAGAGGGAGAGGGGCTATGTGCTGACAACCAGGGGGCAGGCTTGCAGGTATACCCTCTGGTTGGTTGATGATGCATGGAGGGGATTGTAAGCATGGCAATGAAACGATATACGATAGGATGAATGTAAAACTAATGTTCTCCCATGTAAACTATCACATAATTCACAATAAAACATTAAAAGAAAGACTTGTGTCAGAGATAAAAACCCGACTGGACTGCCTGCTCGGTGTGCTCGCTGGCCTGTTCCTGTACAGCTATGCACACGCACCCTTCTGCAGAAGTAAATTTTGCCTTGCCAAGGTAGTTTAGTCTCACCGAGTATCTTTTTGTGCGACATCGGGATTCATTTCTAACATCACTGACCTCCATTTCACAGAGGAGAAAAAAATGGACACAGACATTCGCTTGTTCAATGTTGCTGGAAGTGGCAGAATTCAGACAGTTTGTCTTTATGCATGAGAGTCCAAACTGTGTGGTGATCATTACAAATTTCTCTTAAGATATAAATGTTTTCATTGTACTTATTTTTACAACCAGAAACTCATTTTTCCTTTAGGTTGACCTTTATAATCTAAAGGTTTTTTTAATCTGTTCTTTGCTCTCTAAATCTGTCTTGATATGTATGTCATTAACCAAAACCCTTTTTAAGAGTCTTTAAAAACCACCTCTTTCAACTTTTCAGAAGAGTTTTCTAAGGAATCTTTCTCCTTAATGTTATCTGAATTATTCTTACTACCTCTTCCTCTTTACTTTTGGGCAAACATTATACTTTTGATCTTGTATAACTGATTGTCTTCTCGGATGTTACTACTTACTTTATGAGTCTGGCTGTTGTTTGGCTGACAGGTGTGGGAACGGCTTCAGTGCAGGTCAGAAAGGTGTCTTAGGGTCATGACCTTTGAGGGTTTCTCCAGTCTCCATTAGACCACTAAGCTGGCCTTAGACCAGTAAGCTGGTGTTTTTTGTGAATTCTACATTTTTCTCCTGCTCTGTCCAGGATCCTCTGTTGTGATCTCAGAGTAGTTGGGAGTGGTAATTAGCCACTTTAAAATCATTTATGCTCTCTGCCCTCTTCCAACAACCCATCTACTTTGAAGCTGTACCACATGCCACAGTTTCTTGCTGGATTCATCTCTCATCCACTCCTGTTTTGATTTGTAGTTCATGCTTTTCCTCTCTGCCTCCTCTCCTGTCAACATTCCTGGACTTCCACATCCATATGGACAACCCTTCCACCTACCTGCTGTAGAACCTGAAATCTGAAGGCTTTTTGCCTGTGAAAGACTCCAGACAGACAGAGTTTAATTCCATTCTGTCCCTAGGTTTCAGTGTACAGTTTCTCTTGAGTACCTCACGGTCAAACTGCTGGAGTTCGAGGCAAAGTATATTTTAGAGTGGATTTTAGTCCACTTCCTCCAGCTAGAACTTTCCTGGGCATACCCCTTAATGGCTTGTCTTAAAGGTTGCCTAGTTGTGATGTCACACTCCAAGAGCCTCAGATACAGTCTCTAAGCATTCCTACTTAAGCCAAGCATTCATATAGGACACACTGTTGCCCTCAGTCCTGGTTGTAGGACTGAGTGCCATATAAAAGGTCGGTCACCAAGTGGAGACAGGATTTTTGAAGTGCATCATGGCATCATATAGATGATTTCCCTCTCCCGGGTGATCTGTATGTCTTTGTCTTGTGTTTACTCCAGCTGAAGATTTAATAGAGCCTCTAGAATATTTTTGTATTTCAAGATAGGGTCTCTCTTCTCCCATATAACATACCTCAGCGACTTTCTCCCTTGTTCACTGCCTGCATCATGTCATCACTGCGAACTATGCCTCCAGCAACAACAAAGCAAGGTCACACTTTCTGATCACAATCTTCTACCCTTACAGCTCACTTAAGGTAAACCCTACCCATTGCAACGAGTCCTCACCTGCACAAAGATCTCCAGCCCGCTCACCTGATCACACTTTTGCTAGACGTCATTCTCCCGTAATAGAGGCTTGCACTTCCTTCCTGGACCACTTCGTTGCCGTGGTCGGCCATTACCTTCTGCCCTTGCACACCCTGAGCTTTAGGTGAGAGCTGCCTCTTAGACTCATCTAGCTAATCCCACTCTCAGCTGACGTGCCTAGACCCAACGAGCTAAATGTTACTACTATAAAAAACACCAAATTTCAAAAATTAGTCTAACTTAGAAATTATAAATACGTTTTGATCTGGATTTATAGAATTTTTTTTTAAGGTTTTTATTGTGGAGTGAGTGAAAGTTTACAGGGCAGATCATCAGTTTTACATTCAACAAATTATATACCTTGTTTCATTACAATGATTTAGTTTTTTTTTAAAGAATGCTTAAAACTGAGGAATTTCACACAGAAGAAATATATCCTTCCTGCCCCTAAACTATGTACCTTAGTCACCACCCTTCAGGTCTGGAACTGAACCCAACCAAAGGGAGCAGTACCACTGGGAGGGAGTGAAGTACTCTGAGACAATCAGCCATTGGAGACCAAAGGCAGCCTTTGTCCAAGGACAAAATTCAGAAAGGTTAGAACAGAGAGAGGAACGGAAACACGAAACACAGAGGAAGGACGATAAGAGGTGTTTCACTGGGGACTGCAATCAATGAGATGAGACAAAATGAGTATGAACTGATGAACAGAAAACGGATTTGTTCTGTAAACCTTCACCCAACTCACAATAAAAAAATTAAAAAAGAAAAAAGTATATTTTTCCAGATTTTCTTGAAAAATTCTAAGGTCTAATAACTATGAGCTCTGGTAACGTAGTGGTTATGAATAGGGCTGTGAACCGCAAGGTTAGCAATTCAAAACTACCAGCTGCTCCGAGGGAGAAAGATGAGGCTTTCTGTTCCCATAAAGATTTACAGCCTCAGAAACCCTGTTCAGGGTCACTATGGTCCAGAACCGACTCGATGGCACTTAACAACAACAACAAATAACTATGGACAACCCCCTTCACATAACAACAGCCCATGGAGTTATACCAGAGAATCCTCTGGACACATCTACAGGTGCTCGATGTGTGCACACTGTTCTAAGAGCTTCAGATCTAGTAACTAATTTAACCATAAAAAAAAACTCCGCAAACTAAGTATTATCTCTTTTTATACGGGAGGACACGGAGCTACCAAGAGGTTAATGCAATGGCCCAGTTGCACAGTACATTCAGCCTAGGCAGACTGGCTCCTGAGCCTGTTAGTAACTTCTGTGGCTGCCTCTGTCTGCTGCCGTAGCCACCCTGGCCTCATCACTCACTTGTGTCACCTGCCTCTCCCTTTTAGCCATTGATGTTTGTGCCATGGACTTAACATTCATGACCAAGTCTTCCAAAGGGTACTCAGCACTGTCCCACATCCTATCACATATGCCTGGAAAGTCTGCTTTCTCACTGTCCAGGAGAATGATTTCATACTTCCCTCTTTGTAAACGTCCCACACCCTTTCCTCTGACCCTCCAGCTGACCCTCCAACCAAGCCTTCACACTTCCTGAGAAAACAGAAGACATCGGAACAGAGCCTCTTCGGTTTCCCATCACCAAATCTACCACCCAAACCGGATACTTGTCTTCTCTGCCACGGCTCCTATGACACTGGAAGAAGAACTCTTGTTCACTCAAAGGCAGACTCTTCTACTTCTCCTCTGGATCCCCTCTTTAGCCTCAAACACCACCCCTGCACTCAGCCCCCCTTCTGGCTGCTGTATGCATGTCCACACCTGAATTTACTCCACAACTCTATCTCCGCCCAGCACCTAGGAGTCAGCTCAACTTCATATGTCTAAAACAGAATGCTATATGGTGCTGTAGGGTCACCACTGGACTGCAAACTACAAGGTCGGCAGTTCAAACCCACCTTGGAAACCCTACGTGAGGTCACTATGAGTCGGAAGCGACTCAACAGCACTTGAAAACAAACACACAAACAAAGTTATCTACACACACACATATAAAGGTATAAATCCTATATATTCAGATCCATAATCTGCCTGGTTAATGGAAACATCATCCATACAGATGCTCAACTCAAAACTTGTAAGTCATCCTCGACTCCCCCCTTTGCCTCACCTCTACATTTAATCCAGTTCTAGCCTCAACTCTCTCCTCTCTGTCCATCTTCTCTCCCACTGGCCTTGTTCATGTCTCCACATTTTCTCTCCTGGTTTACTTCAACAGCCTCCCACCTGGTCTCCCAATTTCCACTAGAAATCATTCAGCTCACAACAGCCAGAAAGATGGTTGTTGATTGGCTGATTTGAGCATAAAGTAGACCATGTCCCTCCCCTGCAGAATAGCCATCAGTGACTATTCTTTGAATAAAAGCTAATCCTTGAACACAACCTATAGACCTATACGGTTTGGCTGTGCCTCACTCTCCAACTTACTCCCATAATGCAATTCCCCTTGCTTACTGTGTTCTAACACACTTCTTTCTTGTTCCTCAAAAACACCAAATCTTTTTGTTTGCTATTCTTCCACTAGAAGATCTCCTGCCTTCCATGCTATTGTCCTACTTCTGAAAATTCTCACCCTTCAGATCTCAACTCAGGTAACCTCCTCAGAGAAACGCTCCTTACCCCTCCCATGGAAAGGGACTTCTCAAACTATTCTCTCCCATCTTTCTTACTTCCCAAGTAGAGCATATCACGAATCTTCATTTCTTTTGTCTTCCTTCTGGGGGCTATCTCTCCCCGTGAATTACTCATCCAGCTCACTGCCTAAAGGTCCTGGCACTTAGTAAGCAGTCCAGGAACATTTATTGAACTAAATAATTAAGGTCTAGCTATGAAGTTCTCCCTCACTCTGGGCACTGTTATGAATATCATCTGTTCCTTATAAATGATTGGCTGGTCCCACAGGAATGTCCCTTCTTGTCTTCTCAGCCTTAATTCCTACTCAACTGTTCTCCAGCTGCTTCCACTCTTAACATATGGTAAAGGCCCCAGAAAATTAGCCCATCCTGCCCTAGCTTCCTAGGCTAGGGTATCCTCAGATGTCCAGTGAGAACATCACACCATTATTCAATTCTAGAGGAAACTGACACCACGAGTCAGACCTCCTGCAACACCTTTAACCAAAGTATCATCTGAGATCCTGAAGAGAGCCAATTCACGCATCTTCATTCCCACCAGCCCAAACCTGAGCCCATTCCAGATATGTCTATTCCATACTTTCATCTCTCCTACAGGTCCTGTAACACTCTCTCAACCGTATACCTGGAGAGAGAGAAACTGGGGAGAGTACAAAACACTCCATGTAGATCATCATGTGTTATTGATTATCACTTTCAAACACAGAGAAGATATTTTTTCATCACTGTGGACCCTCCTCCACACAGAGGACAAAACACTTAATGAAATGCTAAATTATTAGTTATGGTATTGAAAATGAAATAAAAATGTTATTCCACTCCAAGAAAAACAAAATCCCATAATATCCCTCCTCTCTGGATAGAGAGCAGAAAGAGGCCATCACCATATATGTAGGTTTGAATACGAAAGTCAAGTTTACAAACACAGCCACTAAGTTTCCCCAACACCAGGAAATGAGCTTGCGTGTCTTGCTTTTCACCTTGCCCAGCAAGGTCTACACACAGCAAGTTTCGATCAGAAAGCAGATGGGCTCTG
This sequence comes from Chrysochloris asiatica, assembly GCF_000296735.1. Lineage (NCBI taxonomy): Eukaryota > Metazoa > Chordata > Mammalia > Afrosoricida > Chrysochloridae > Chrysochloris > Chrysochloris asiatica. The sequence goes on along the minus strand of NW_006408614.1, from coordinate 3,725,727 downwards.
TCCCTCTGTCTATGAAAATCTTATTTACAGTCTTGTATACTTCTCACGGTGACCTCATATCTGGAACCCATTCCCATCCCCATCTGCGAAGAACAACTGTTCTCAAATGGGGTGGGGGCGGGGGGCAGGGGCCCTCGGGCTGCATAGTCCCATGATGTCACAGGCCAGGAGGAATCGCTTACAAACTCCTGGGAATGTTAGACTGATCAGATTATTTGCTTTCATGCTAGCAAAGAGTTGCTTCAAAACCAAATAAATAAACAAATTTTGAGGGGACTGACAGGAGAAAGTAATCCCACTGCAGAATATTTCCTTTGCCTTCTATCACTACAAAATCTAGAACCAAAATTCTAAGTTACTTTTCTCTCAAGTTCAGGCAACTAAAGTTTCTCCCTACACACTCTTCATCAAAAAACTATCAATCTGGCTCCATCAACCAGCAAAGTAATTTTTATTCAACCTAAAGGCACCAAGCATCAAGCCAATGCCAGGCACTGTGCTAACCTGTGGGAATAAGACATGATTCTCATGTCGCGAGGGAGTGAACAGTCTATCTGGGAGAAATACACATGCCAAGAAAAGGCAATTAGACTCAGAGTCAAATGTTCGGAGAGGAGTTGGCTTCTGGAAAGAGTTAACAATCAACTCTGCTTGGGGGGATAAGGTGAGGGTTCTGAAAGGAAGTAACATTTTGGGAGGGCCTTAAAGGGCAAGCTCGATTCCATCTAAGTTGTGGGAGAAAGCATTCCACCCACCAGGAACAGCATGTCCAAGTCACAGATGTGTCACCAAGCACGGAGTTGAAAAGAAACATCTTGAAGTCCAGGGTGGCTGAAGGACAGAGTTCCTGGAAGGGGCAGGACAGGAGAAGAGAATGGAAAGAGCGCAACAGGTCATCTGACCTGAATCCAGACGACAGAGAGAAAGCCACCAGGGAAGATAAGAGAGAGACAGATGTGTGGACAAGTGCAGCTCAGTATGTAAGTACAATGATGAGCGGCAAGCAGATGGATTACTGAATACACAATGCCCACAATGCCTACATGCAGCCATGACTTCTCCTGAGAGGGCTTGTCAACGGAATCCAGAAGAAACTTTAAAACGAAAAGGAAAGAAGCCAGTACCACTAGAACTGGAACAATCAATTTCTTAATGGTTATTCCATGAAGAGTCTTCATCAATCACATGTGTACTTGGTGGTGGTGGTGTGCCATCAAGTCGGTTCCAACTCACAGGATTCTTGTGCAGGGTTCCCAAGTAAATCTTTATGGGAACAGAAAGTCTCATGTTTCTCCCATGGAGCCATTAGTGGATTCACACTGCTGACCTTGCAGTTCGCAGCCCAATGCATAACCCACAACGCTACCAGGGCTCTTTATGTGTACTTGACCAATTCTACAGAAAAGCGCTGACAAGCAAGAGAAGGTGATAGTATCTGCTAATTGCCTAGATCTTTCACCAAAAACACAAATGTAGGAACTCTGTCAGATAATGGTCCATTTTTCTCAAGTGAGCCAGGTAGCATATGGCAAAATTTCTATACTAATCCAAGAAGGCTTTGGAAGAATTACAGCCAGAATGCTCCTTAAAAGTAAAGGTGGCAAGACTTTGTCTGACTGACTTCCAACATTTTACCAGGAGGGTCCAGTCCCTGGAGAAGGGCATCATGCTTGGTAAAGTAAAGGTCAGTGAGAACAAGGACGACTCCTATTGAGATGGACTGGCACAGTGGCTACGACAATGGGCTCAAACATAATAAACACTGGAAGAGGGGGAAACTGCACACTGCTCCGTTCTGCTGTACATGAGGCCGCCATGGGTGACAACCGACTTGGTGGAAACAATTCAAAAAATATGCAGCCCTCTCTCCCTCGAAACTACTAGTCCCTGCCTCACACTGCATCCTCAAGGAGACTTAAGCTGCCTTGCTCCATACTGATCGATAAGTTCATGTTTTCATTCGTGTTACTATCTCTCCCAACTTCCTTCCCTCACACGTATCACTCATTTAATTGACGCAAACCAGTCATCCTTCAAGACCCACCACAGGTGGTACCTTCAATAGGGACCCTTTCCATAACTTCAGCTGCTACTCCCAGTTTTCCCACCCCCAATACACTCTCACACACCCTGGTCACACTTCAATCTTAGTACATAACATCTCACACTTCAATCTCCTGTACTCTTGACTTCCTTCTACCCCCACTGGACTAAAAGCACTGAAATGCTTCTCAAGAGTCCATGGAACAGGGAAGGAGTCTTCACATTAAGGATGAAGCCTACCCTCTCGGTATACAGGGTTTATAGAAATGGACAACGAAGACATTGGCTACCTAAAATGGGGGGAAGGGAGGGAAGAGACTGTAAAGGCACAAACTGGCTGGCTTACAAATTTTCAAGAGGGAGTTTACTTTCAGAGTCCAGGGGAAGGTAGAATCCCCACTGAATAGTTTTCATCTTGTCTAAATGGTTCCGGTGAAAGGAGATGGGGGTAAGATTCTTAGGATTCAGTAGTGAGTAGTTGTTATTGTGACTAATCACGATGGTCAAGTCTACTGTAAAGGTAGACGTTTTGTATCATAAAGGCAGGGAATAGTTCATCTTACATTCCAGGAAAAGAGGACCCTAGGACCATCAAGGGAGAAAAGAACGAGCAGAATGTGGGACCCTAACCAGAGAAGCAGCGACATCAGAGATGGAGGCAGAGATGATGACATGGAGAGATAGAGCAGCTGAGGACTCTAGATTTATGGAAAGTGAAAGGCTGCATGCTGGCGGCTAAGAGGCAAGCTTGCACAATGTGCCCTTTGGTTGTTTAAATGATTATATACACCTGGGTGTTTCTGTGTACATCAAAAAAAAATTTTTTTAACAGAGGGAATAGAAACAAATACTGTTTGAAGATGCATGGAGGGGATTGTAATCATTGCAATGAAACGATGAGCGTAAAGCTGATGTTCTCCCATGTAAACCATCACTCAAGTCACAATAAAAGCATTTTCAGATTGAACTAATTTTTTTTTTACTTGAAACTGATAATATTTCATCATTTATCTGTTTGTACAGTGTTTCTGGTAATTTGATGCACAGAAGATATTTATCCCTTTATTTCTCCTACCTTGCCAAGAAAACATGGCTATAGTCACTTCCAAAAATCATTAGATCTAAATGAGAAGAATCATCATTAACAATATGACATATTGCATGCATTAAATTGCCATTTGAGGTATAGTTAGCTATGGAACACAGCTACACTCTGTCACACAGGGATTTGCCTTTAGGCATAGTAAACTTCATGTCAACTGGCTCTTACTCTGAGTACCATTTTTCAAGTAACTTTGTGCACTGGTGCTTGATTTGTATTTTCTTGTTATTGTTTTCTGGTTGTTGTTGTTGTTGTTAAGTGCCATCGAGTCAGCACCGACTCATAGCGACCCTATACACAGCAGAATGAAACACTGCCCAATCCTGGGCCAACCTCACTACTACTGCCACAGCTGAGTCCATCGATGCCGCCACTTGGCTAATCCATCTCATCAGAGGTATTTTTCTCTGACCCTCCACATTAACAAACATGATATCCTTCTCCAGTGACTGGTCCCTCCTGATAATGTGATCGAAGTATGAGAGACGAAGTGTGGACACCTTGGCCTCCAAGGAGCACTCTGACTGCACTTCTTCCAAAATGGATCTATTGGTTCTTTTGGCAGCCCATGGCACTTTCAATATTCTCCTCCAACACCATAGCTCAAAAGCATCAATTCTTCTATAGTCTTCCTTATTCACTGTCCAGCTTTTGCATGCATATGAGGTTACTGAAATATCATTATCATGGCTCGGGTCAGGTGACCTTAGTCCTCAAGCTGACATCTTTGCTCTTCAACACTTTAAAAAGGTCTTGTGCAGCACATTTGCCTAATGCAATATGTTGTTTGATTTCTTGACTGCTGCTTTCGTGAGTGTTGATAGTTAATCCAAGAAGAATGAAGTCTTTGACAACTTCAATCTTTTCTCCGTTGATAAGAATGCTGTTTATTGATCCAGTGGTGAGGAATTTTGTTTTCTTTACATTGAGATGTAATCCATACCAAAGGTTGTACTCTTTCATCTTCATCAGTAAATGTTTTAAGTCCTCTTCACTTTCAGCAAGCAAGATCGTATCATCTGCATATTGCAGGTTATTAATGAGTCTTCCTTCAATCCCGATGCCACGTTTTTCTTCATAGAACCCAGCTTCTCGGATGATTTGCTCAGCATACAGGTTGAATAAGTATAGTGAAAGAATACAACCTTCTTGCACACCTTTCTTAATTTAAAAACATTTAGTGTTCGAACAACTGCCTCTTGGTCTAGGTACAGATTCCTCATGAACACAATTCTTGTAGTTCTTGGTAAAACCAATAAAGATTAAAAAAAAAAAAAAAAAAGAGTCCATGTGACTACTCCTGGGTCACAAGGGAAGCACAAGAAACGTTAGCTGAACCCAACTAGCATGTGCACATATTCTGTAAAGTACAAAGTATATGCTTAGTATATGGCTGTGTTGTGCACACGGTTTCCTTTCTGCCTTCTCCATTGTTCTCTACCACTTAGCATCCATGTGCTCCAAGCAAACTCAACTAGTCAATGTCTCATTTATCCAAACCTTATTTTCCACTTCTGTCTTAGCAGCTCACACTGGTCCCTGCACTTGGAAAGTTTTCTCTCTTATTGTCACTTTCTCAAACAGCACCAATCCGTGGTCTGGCTCAGATATAGCCCTTCCAGTAACGCATTCCAAGACAGTGCTAACTGGAAGTGATGGTTCCCTCTTCCCAGATCTCAGAGTACTTTGTTTGTACCTGTCTTGGGGCACTAGCACCTCTCTGTACACTGGAGGTCTAAGACGCTGTCAGCCCCGGGTCCACCATCACATCCTCATCAAAACACACAGCACAGAGCAGCATGCATTTGTTGAGTGAATAGTTACTTCCGTAAGTTTTAAGCACCTGAATAAGTGTTCCTCTCTTCAGGCCTTCTGAGACATCCTCTTTGAGCATGTAGGTTTCAAAGATGCTCTTTTTCTTCCCTCGCATGGGCTTGTTCTTTGACTTTCTGTCACCTGGCGAAGCACCAACACCATGTGGGCTGGCCACAGAGGACACACCTAGAAACAGGAGGCAGCAATCAACTCTTTCCGCAGTTCAACATCTCAGGGTTGGTTTTTTTTTAGCTTTTTTTGTAAACTGGAGATATCAGATACACATTTTAGTTTAATGAAGCCCTGTGATGACCATTTCAAGCAGTCTCAGGAAAGAGTGGTTGGGGAAGGACATGTGAATAAACCACACACAGATAAGACTTGAGTTCTGAACCAGCCCCACAGACACACGAAACAGAATCTGAATAATGGGTTCAGGATGCTGTGCTGTTTATAGACACACACGTTTTTTATATAGGGATTACTAAGACTGGCAAGCCGCTGTAGGAAACTACACAGCTGTACTCAATATAACAATAAACTAAGACAACTTGAAACCACACCTAATCCTAGAATAAATAACACTGGAGACTATTTAACAGGTCACCAGAAGAGTTATAATTGCCCTCAGTCCCAGCACCCACCCTTCCACCTCCACACCCACTCCTCCTGTGCTTTGGGCCTCCTTGGGATTCACAGGGAGTGGGCTCCATTTTCCTTTGTGCTACCTCTGGGTGTCCCCAGGGACTGGAGGTTCAGCCTGTGGTCAGGATGACTCATCGCAGATTTCTAGGTTCGCCTCTTCTCTCCAGATCCACAGGAGGACCCTCCACTGCCCAGCTCCGAGACCGTCTTGCCTTGAGCAGCTCAGTTGTCACTAGCTGAAACCAAAGAGAGATTGGTGATGGGAGAGTACACAGGTGGCCTCCTCTAGTCCACTTGGACATTTAGCACTTGAGCCACCCCGCCGGAGCCTGGCAGTTAGTAGGCAATCCTCCGGCCCCAGATACTTTCCAAAGCCTTCACCCTCGCAGGTCATACTAGCTTGCTGCTTCAGGGAACTGCAACTAGAAAACTCCATGTATGAGACAAGGAGGCAGAAATTCAGAAATTCTGCAATTCTATTCAGCTTGCAAAATGCACAAAAGTGGGAGGAAATGTGGCTTTGTAAAATGGTGTCATGATCTACAATCAACAGGCTGTAAGAGAGTAACTACTAAGGTCTCAAGTTGTTATTAGTTGCCACTGAGTGACCCCACATGTACAAAGCAGAACTGCTCCACAGGGTAGTCGTGACCTTTGAAAAGCAGATTACCAGGTCTTACCTTCTGCAGTGCCACTGGGTGGGCCTGAAATGCTAACTAGGCCTCAAGGGTTCAAGAATAAATGAGAGCTCCAGAGAGTGGCATTTACTCTCTCCAAGCTTGCATAAGTGACCTGGTGATCGTGGTGTGCCACTGAGTTGGTGCCGACTTACAACAACCTTGGATAGGGTTTCCAGAGCCGTAACTCTTTACAGAAGCAGAAAGCTTCATCTTTCTCCAGCAGAGCGACTGGCAGATGTGAACTGCTGACCTTGCAGTTAGCAGCCCAGCTCATAATCTACTACATTACCCTCCATGAAACCAAGTTAGCCAATACCTTAGAATTCATTGTTGTCATTGTTAAGTGACCGTGAGTCGATTCCGTCCCATAGCGACCCTGTATAGGGTTTCCAAGGAGCAGCTGGTGAACTTGAACCACTGACCTTGCAGTTCAAATGACTTTGCAGTCTGACACACTAGCCCACAGTGCCACACCAGGACTCCTTATGGAAACCTAATTGATTGCCACAACTTGATAAAAGGCTTCAGTAGCCTTCAAACAATGGCAGTGTTGTCAGGCGCTTATTCGCCTGCCCTTACCTGCCATCACCTCAAACTAGTCATCTGACCAGAAGTTCAGGCAGCTGTTTCCAAGGAGTATGGGAGCAGCTGTCTGGATCAGCAGACTGGAATGTGGGGCCCTGCAGCTGGCCCCTGGCCTTCCACCTGGACAGTGAGCATGTCATCATAACTTCTATTTTCTAGTCTCTGCTGGCCAACAGCCCAGGACTGAAACCTAGCCTTGCAAATTTCCAAAATCCTGGTGGCCCGTCTGCTTTCCCATAAAATGGAACAAGATGTCATTCTGAACACTAGCTCCCATTTTCTCTAAATTTCCCACACACATCCTTCAACACCATGACGTAATTTTTCTTTAAATTGAAGTGAATAGTAACTCAGAAGAGAAGCAAGCGAGACAAAGGGCAGCTGGCTACTTCTTTGTGATACATGAAGACAATCAGAGATACGGTCAATCAAATTGCAAGAAGGGAGAAAAGAACTTCCAAAGGAGAAGAAGGAGGCTCATGGAGATGGTGTGCTCCACTAACAAGAACACAAGTGCCCAATAATGCCAGCCATGGGTAGAGTGCGGGGCTGAGGCATATTGCTTGTGAAAATAATCCAAAAACAAGAGCCAGAATCCAAAATGGGGTACTCCATAGATCAAGTCCTGATGCAGAATTCAAAACTAAGGAAAGTCATTGCCAGTTAAGTGAGATTGCAACTCAAATGTCCCTAGGTCCCTTGCATCGGCACCTTTCCTTCACGGTAGTGTTCTAGGGACTCCCAGTGTGATGCTGTAACATAAGCACTGACTGTTAACCATAAGGTCGGTGGTTCAAACCCACCAGCTGCTCCTTGTAAGCCCTATACAGGGTCGCTATGAGTCAGAACTGACTCAACAGCACTTAACAACAACAATAATGTACGGAAGAAAAGAAATCCCATCTTCACAAATAGAGAAACTCTTTATTAATTCTTAAACAGGAGTAAAAACAAAACAAGACAAACAGATCACCTAGGTGAGGGAAATCTTCAGTATGACACCATGATGAGATGTCCAAAGCTCCGCTTCCAAAACCTGTCCCACATAGATAATATTCTACATTTTACTTTGGTGAGCAGTGACTGGGTCTTTCCATGTGCAGAAGAAAAAAGAGTGATGAGAACTGAAGAGACTTGAAATCAACTAGTCCAACAGACTAAAGGAACACGTGAACGAACATCAGTGTCCATGACTCTGAGGCCAGAAAAACTAGATGGGGCCTAGCTACCACTCTCAACTCTGTTGTGACAGGGGTCACATTGGAAGGGCCAAGATAGAGTGGGAGAAAAATGTGTAACAAAACTCAAAATTATATATTTAAAGCAGACTGGGCTTACTGGTCAGAAAGAGACTGGAGGAAACCTAGGCCACCCTTCAGGCCTGAACAGAACTCACCTCATGGCCCAATTTTAAGCTAAGTAGTAAATAGGTATCCAGGGAGGCAACGACAGAAGTGAAGTATGCAGACCATGGAATGGTCAACCATTCAAAATCAAAAGGGCAGCATTTACCTAAGGACAAAATTGAGAAGGGTTGGGAAAGAGGGTGGGATGGAAAGAAGAGCCACAAGGAGGAACTGTTGCTATATGGAGGGGATTACAATCATTGAGATGAAACAATATGGATGATGTGTTGAATGTAAAACTGATGATCTGCTCTGTAAACCTGCACTCAATTCATAATAAAAAGTTTTTACAAAAAACAAAGTTCTGCCTTCAGGTAGCGACCTTTTATAGGACACAGAAAACAAGGGACTCTCCTTCCACAACCACGGCTGATGGCAGCAAAGCCTCACTGACCTATGCCACACACATGGCAGGCCTACAGAAGCAGAGAGGGGACTATTGCAAATGGGAGAGCTTACCATGGTCCCTGAGGCTCTCTAGGGACATCACAACCAGCCAATCATTATGGGAAAGTTCCTGCAAGGGCCAGCTGGGGGAAGTGGCCCAAAACCCACTTTTAAGTATACTCTGCTTTTAATCTGGCAGTTCGGCTGTCAAGGTGCATAAGATATTCAAGAAAAATTGCCATATGACCCCTTAAACATAGGCACAAGATGGAATTAAGCTCAGCCTGGCTGGAGTCGTTCACAGACTATCTTCCCATTTCATACTCTTGTTGATGTTAAGTGTTGCTGACTCAATTCCGACTCACAGAGACCCTGTGTAGGGTTTCCAAGGCTTTTTTTAAACTTCGCGGGAGCAGAAAGTCTCATTTTTCTCCCGCGATGTGGCTGGCAAGCCTGACCAGTGGACCTTGTGATTTGCAGTCCAGTGCTTATTGTACAGAGCCACCACGCTCCCTTCACGCTCTATAGCAATAGATATGCCAGTTTGTGTGATCACTACCTAACCTGTCTCTATCTAAGAGGAAAAGGAATGTTTGCTTGGGTTCATCATTGTAACTCTAGTGGCTCCCACAGTACCAAGCACAGGAGCTCAACACCCACTCCTTAAGTGAACACATGAATTTGTTTTAATGAGCAAACATTGAAACCACTAAGCAAAGAGGGAACCAAACTGAAAACAAGTCACAAAGAAGGGGGAAAGACCCTGGAAAAAGGCTAGACAATTAAGAAAAGAGTCAAAACTTACCTTTGTATATTAAACCACTCAGAGGACCTGGAAAGATTCACAAACCAGAGTCTTCCCTTCTCAGCAATGTAGCTGTGAAGGTCCAATAACGCTGGAGAATTCTTGGGCATTCCTACCTGATCCATTGAAAGCACAAGTCAATCAATTTCCAGTCCTCACCAGCTCCCAGGATAAGAGCCACCAATAAACTGCCCAACTACCCGCCCTAACTTCAAGAAAAGGTGTTTTACCATAGAAACAGCTGCACATTCCAAAGAGTTGGATTAGGGTTAGGCACCAACAATCAATAGTGTCATGGGTTCACTATTATGCAACTGGACAAAAAGGCAGAATGATAAGAAACAGGAAAAATGACTTGATGAAAAGTAATTTTGAAGAACGCATCTGAGTGAGAAAAGTGGTGTCTTCAGATCCTTTATATATTTCCCACACACAGCACAATGCATAATGGAGTCCAGGTGTGGTACTGCAGGATAATGCACTGGACCACAAGGTCAGTGGTTCAAACCCACCAGTCGCTCCTCAGAAACCCTATACAGGGTTGCTATGAGTCAACCGATTCAAAGGAATTTAACAACAGCACAATGTATAGTGCATAGCAGGTATTCAAAAAAATTAATAAATACATGAGCCTATTGGAAAGTAAGAAAGGACCCATGGAGAGCAAGAAATAGGGAAAACAAGTGAAAGAGAACATAAACTGTTGTAATAAAGTTACAGAAAAAAGAAGATGGAATAGCCCAAGTCTCATGAAATTAAAGAAACAACCCCTTTTACACTGCAAATCAGAAGAAAAGATATCAATTATACAGCACGTACTGTAAATAACCAGCTATTTACCCAAAAAAAGTCAATATACCCCTACTTCATAATTATTGTAAATCTCAGTTTAAATCACATTTAAATGTTGAAAAATACAGAGAAAAAAAAAAAAAAAAAGAGATAGGCTGCCTCAACAGACAGACAGAGAGAAGACATGGGGAAGAACTACCAGAGTGGCTGAACGAGAAGCCTGACAGATCATATCCCCAATCAGCAACAATAAAACTGGGCAAAATGGTCAAAACCAACCAGTTAGAAGTTTGGAAACAGACTAAAAATGGATAAGAAATTGAACAGTGTTAATTCAAGAAAATCTACTGCATCTCAGTAAGAACAGTGGGAGTCTGTGGCTTTTTTACCTACGGTTCCTACCATCTGCCACTACTCCCAGTTAGCGGCACATAGGTAGTACTAAGACAGGGCAAGCCATGAAGACTGGCATTTGTACTGTCTAAGAAAGCTAATTGTATTTAGAGCAGAGCAAGAGCAGAGCAAGTAAAATTCCAAGCCCAGGGGTATTACTGAAAACAGGACCAATCCCAAGGGTAAAAACCCAGGGAAAGTCAATTCCTCAGCAATGGATCCGCAGATCTGCCAGAAACGTAACAGACGGAATCTGGAAGTGAGACAGTCAGTGTGAACACTGATAAGATTCAACTTTCTTCTATTCTTCTGGAAGACTGTGCACACATAAGGGAATGCAAACATGTAGGAGAGAAATGAGAAAGCTCTAGCAGCTACTCATCCTTGAATGAATGGGGTCTCACAAATGCAGAAAGTACAAACCAAGACAGCTCTATTAAAATACCTAAACTGTTAATGCATTTCCCAAGCTTCACATATAGCCACTGACAAACTAGAAGGGCTTCACTGCCTTAGGGTAACTCCTAAAAAAAGCAAACTTAAAATAAAGAACTGAGCAGACAATGGAGACCATACAATGCAAGAGAACGGTTCCATAGAATTATTCCACACAAGTTACCAAATAAACAAAAAGCTACTCCCACCAGTCTTGGGGAAGAATGGGAATTAGAATCCAGAATCCACTGTCAAAAATGTCCAGTTTTAGACAAAACATTATAAGATATACAGAGCAGAAAAGTGTGTCCCAAACACCACCGGGGAAAAAAGTTTTGACACAAACTGTCTCTGAGAGAGCCTAGATGTTGGGTTTAGCCAACAAAGAAGTCAAAGCCGAATTGTAAACAAGGAGATGAAACAAAATGTATGATTGGTTGAATGTGAAGCTGGTACCTTGTCTGTAAACCTTTACTCAATTTGAAAAGAAAAATACGGTGACAATTCAATCACCAATAGCAAAAAAAGAGATAGGAATTATTAAAAAGAACAAAATGGAAATTCTGATTTGGAAGATAGAATAACTGAAATGCAAAAGTCGCAGAGAGACTCAACAGCAGATCTCAGTTGGCAGAAATAACACCCAACAAACCTGAAGGGAAATCAACAGAAATGATCCAGTCTGACGAAAAGAAATGAAGAAAATTAATAAAGTCTCAGAGATGAAAAACAGGAAATGAAATTGTTTTTGTTTTGTTTTAATGTTTAACCATTTAATTATTTTACACTCACCTTCCCTTTCCCTTTTGACTCAAGTCTGGACAGAACTTATAGACAATTGTATCCCCCTAAAATAGGTGTTGTAAACACTAACTTCTATGTCTGTGGTTATTTACAATTCCATTTGGGAATGGGTTATCTCTGCTATGTTTATGAGTCTGGATAAGTGTAGGGCATAGCTTCACTCAATGTCTTATGAGATATCAAAGACTCTAAACAGGCAAGAAAGCAAACAGAGATGAAGTAAAATAGTGATCTAGAGTACCCAGGATTCACAATGTTATCCATAATTGTTAGGATTCACACAGTTAAAGGCCTTTGCATATTCAATAAAACCAAGTAAACATCTTTCTGTTATTCTCTAATCTCAGCCAAGATTAATCTCACGCCCACAATTACATCCCTCATTCTACATATTATTCTGAATCCAGCTTGAGTTTCTGGTAACTCCCTGTCCGTATACTGCAGTAACTGATTTTGAATTATCTTCACCAAAATTTTACTTGTATGTGATATAAATGATATTGTTCTATTATTTAAAACATTCCACTGGGTCATATTTCTTTGGAATGGGGACAAATATGGATTTCTTCCGAATGTTGGTCAGGTAGCTGTCTTCCAAATTTCTTGACATAAAGGAGTGAGTGTTTTCATTGCTGCATCAGATTGTTGAAATGCTTCTATTTTTATACCATTGATTCCTGGAGTCTTATTTCTCATCAATGCCTTTAAAACAGCTTACACTTCTTACTTCAGTACCATCAGTTCTTGATCATATGCTACCTCTTGTAATGGCTAGAAACCAACCATTTGGTTTTGGTACAGCGGTATTCCTTCCATCTTCTTTTGATGCTTCCTCTGTCATTCAATATTTTGTCCAAAGAATCTTTCCATATTATAAGTCAAAGTTTGAAACTTTTTTAAGTGGGTCTTCAGCAATTTAATTTTCATAAGTTTTGTTGGTCTGAAACCTTTGTGTTCCATCTGATTTTGTCTGATCTTACAATTCTAAATTGGAAATTATTTTCTTTTAGTTAATTCTAAGATATCGTTTCATTGTTTATGTTGAGAATTTAGCTACTAGTCTAATTGTCGCTTAAAGTATACTATTCCTTCCTCCAGCCACAAGCATCTTTCAAGAGTTTCCTCATAGTGCTTGGTTTTATCCAGGTTTACTATGCAGTATCAAGGGACAGATTTCATCTGTTAGTGTTTAGGGTTTAGTGCTTGAAACTGTTGCCTGGTAACTTTCCTCAGTTTTGAAATTTTCAGCCATTGTTTCCTCAACAGCACTTCTGCCTCATTCTCTCTCAGCCCATTCTCTGACACTCAGTTACACTGTTTGGATGTGCCCATGCATCTTCCTTGTCACCCTCAATCTTTTCAACACTTTCCATCTCTTTGTATAATTCACTAATTCTCTCATCATCGCCATCTAACTTTTTCTGTTAAACTCACTCAGTTCCTTATTTCAAATGTTGTGTTTGCAAGTACAATTTCCACTTCATTCTTTTTCAGCTACTCGCTATCTGCTGAAATTGGAGAATCTTCCCTTTTACTTCTCTGAACAAAGCACATATAACTATATTAATGCAGTCCTGGTGTGACACTGTGGGTTAATGCACTAGACTGCAATGTCTGTTTGAATCACAAGGTTGGCAGTTTAAGTTCACCAGCCACTCCTAGGACACTCTAGACAGGGTCGCTATGGGTAGGACCAAGTTGAGGACACTTAATAACAAAAATGTCTATTCCTGATAACCCATCACTCATCTGTCAGTTTGTGGTACTGTGGTGGTTTGCATGTTGCTGTGATTCTAGAAGCTACGCCAATGGTAGTTTAAATACCAGCAGGATCACCCATATTGGACAGATTTCAGCTAGGGTTCCAGGTTAAGACAAACTAGGAAGAAAATGAGACATACTGCTTCCAAATATTTAGTCAATGAAAACGTTATGAATAGCAGAGGAACACTGTCAGCACCAGAATACTGAATATTGAAACATGATGAAGACCCCCAGCATATTGTCAGTTATAATGCTGGAAGATAAGCTCCTCAGTTTGGAAGGCACTCAAATATGACTTGGAAAGAGCTGCCTCTTCAGAGTAGAGTTGACTGCGATAACACGAATGATGTAAAACTTTCAGGACCTTCATTTGCTGATGAAGGTACAACTCAAAATAAGGGGAAACAGCTGTAAACATCCATTAATAATCGAAACATGGAATGTACAAAGTATGAATCTGGGAAAATTGGAAGTTGTCAAAATGAAATGGAATGCATAAACATCAATATCCTAGGCATTAGTGAGCTGAAATGGACTGGTATTGGCCATTTTTAATCTGACAATCACATGGTTTACTACACCGGGTATGACAAACTGAAGCAGAATAGAGTCATATTCATCATCAAAAACATCATTTTAAGATCTATCTTGAAGTACAATACTGTTTGTGATAGATTAATACTCATCCACCTACAAAGAAGACCAAGGAGACCTGGTAGCATAGTGGTTACAAGTCAGGCTGCTAACCTCAAGGTCAGCAGTTCAAAACTAGCAGCCGTTCAGTGTGAGAAAGATGAGGTTTTCTGCTCCCGTAAAGATTTACAGCCTCAGAAACCCTATACAGGGTTGCTGAGTTGGAACTGACTCCATAGCACAGTACCACCACCACCACAAGGAAGACCACTTAAAACAACTTTACGGACCAACCACTAAAGCAAATGATGAAACAGAAGAATTCTACCAACTTCTTCAGTCTGAAAAACATGCATTCAAGATGTACTGATAATTAGTGATGACTGGAATGCAAAAGTTGAAAACTAAGAAGACGGATCAGTAGTTGGAAAATATGGCCTTGGTGAGAGAAACAATGCCAGAGATCACCTAACAGAATTTCATAAGACCAATGACTTCCTCATTGCAAATATCTTTTAAGCAATATAAAAGACAACTATACACATGGACTTCACCAGTTGGAATACACAGAAATCAAACTGATTACATCTGTGGAACGGACAGTGGAAGATCTCCATGTCATCAGTCAAAACAAGGCCAAGGACAGACTGTAGAATAGATCATCAATTGCTCATAAGCAAGTCCAGGCTAAAGCTAAAGAAAATTAAACAAGTCCACAAGAGTCCAAATATGAACTTGAATGTGTTGTTTTGTTGTTAGGTGCCATTGATCGGTATAGACTCATAGCGACCCTATGTACAACAGAACAAAACACTGTCAGGTCCCGTGCCAACCTCACAATCCTCAGCCCATCACTTCCACCACTGTGCCAATCCATCTCATTGGGGATCTTCCATTATTTGCTCTTAATTGTGGGCTGAATTTCCTTGCTTTGCATTCTTAGTAGTTTTTGATAGGCATATTGGCTCACAAAATGAATTCCCCTTACCCCCAACTCCATAAAACTTTATTGTATGTCTTGTAGAAATTACAGAGAAAAAGGTTAGTTGGTTCAACTGGTAGCTCAGTGAGAACCTTCAGTAAATGATTCCGACTTAAAGGTTTCTGAGATGTCTTCTTTTTGGAATGTGGACTCTACAGAACAGTGTTCCCTCCTGCCCAGAGTCTAGCACCTCTGCCCAGCAAGCTCAGTGTGAGCAGCTGCAGGGATTAAGCGTCTGTACCAGTGCCCTGGCTCAGCACAGACCTTAGGGCAGTGATCCTCTTTGTGAAAATGTCCTCTTTTTCTCTGACCCTTCACTTTAACATGATATCCTTCTCCAATGACTGGTCCCTCCTGATAATATGTCTGAAGTATGAGAGACAAAGTCTAGCTACCCTGACTTCCAAGGAGCACTCTAGCTGTACTCATTCCAACACAGATATCTTTATTCTTTTGGCAGCCTATGGTACTTTCAATATTCTTCTCCAACACCATAACTCAAATGCATCAATTCTTCTACAGTCTTCCTTATTCACTGTCCAACTTTCACATGCATCTGTACTTACTGAAAATACCATGGCTTGGTCAGGCGCACCTTAGTCCTCAAACTGCTCTTCAACACTTTAAAGAGGTCTTGTGCAACAGATTTGCCTAGTGCAATACGTTTGATTTCTTGACTGTTGCTTCCATAAGTGATGATGGTTGATCCAAGCAAAATGAAGTTTTTACCAACTTCAATCTTTTCTCCAGTTATATGGGTGTTGTTTATTGGTCCAGTGGTGAGGATTTCTGTTTTCTTTACATTGAAGTGCAACCCATACTGAAGGCTGTGGTCTTTGATCTTCATCAGTAAGTATTTTAAGTCCTCTTCACTTTCAGCAAGCAAGGTTGTATCAAAGGTTGTTGATGAGTCTTCCTCCAATTCTGATGCCACGTTTTTCTTCATATAATCCAGCTCCTCAGATTATCTGCTCAGCATATATACTAAATAAGTATGGTGAAAGAATCCAACCCTGGTGCACAGCTTTCCTCATTTTAAATTAATCAGTGTTCCCTTATTCTATTTGAACAGTTGCCTATTAGTGTAGGTACAGGTTCCTAATAGTACAATTAAGTGAATATATTCCACCTTGACTATATCCCACCTGAATTTAGAGATCATCTCAAGAATGCAAATGGTCATTAAGAAGATAAGAAGAAGGAAAAGACTAAAATGATGTCAGAAGAGACTCTGAAACTTGCTCTCCAGCAGAGAGATGCTAAAGCAAATGGAAAAAGTGAGGCAGCAAAAGAGCAGACTAGATAATGTCAACGCGAAGTTCAAGAAATAAACTCAAATATTATAATGAAATGTACATAGAGCTGGAGTTAGAAACCTAAAGAGGGCAAACATGCTAAGCATTTCTAAAGCTAAGGGAACTGAAGAGAAAAAAAATCAAGCCTCAACTTGCAATACTGAAGGATTTTACAATTAAAATACTGAATGATGCAGAAAGCATCAAAGGAAGATGGGAGGAATTCACACAGTCACTGTACCAAAAAAAAGTTGTCAGTGTTCAACCATTTCAAGACATAGCATATGATCAGTCAAGAACCAACAATATTGAAAGAAGTCCAAGGTATTCAGAAGGTATTAGCATTTTAAAAAATGGCTCTGGGAATTGACTGGATACAAATTGAACTCTTCCAAAAAACTGATGAAGCATTGGAAGCACCAAGAAATTTGGAAGACAGTTACCAGGCCAAATGATTAGAAGAGATCCATATTTGTGCCTATTCCGAAGACAGGTGACACAACAGAATAAGGACATCATTGGGTAATATAATTAGTATCTCAAGCACATAAAATTTTGCTAAAGATAATTTAGAAACGTTTGCAAGAGTATATCGACAGAGAACTGCTGGAGTTTCAAGCCAGATTAAGACAAGGATATAGAACGAAGGATATCATTACTAACGTTAGATACCTGTGTTTTATTGATTACATAAAGGCTTTAACTGTATGGATCATGACAAGCTATGGACATTACAGAGAATGAGTATTCTGGAACACTTAATTGTGCTCCTGAGGAACCTATACATAGACCAAGAGGCAGTTGTTTGAACAAGAGAACATTGAATGGTTTTAAATGAGGAAAGGTGTGCGCCAGGGTTGTACTCTTTCACCATACTTATTTAATCTGTATGCCGAGCAAATACTTTGAGAAGCTGGATTATATGAAGAAAAATGTGGCATCAGGATTGGAGGAAGACTCATTAACAACCTGCGATATGCAGATGATACAACCTTGCTTGCAGAAAGTGAAGAAGACTTATAATACATACTGATGAAGTTCAAAGACCACAAAACAAAAATCCTCACCACTAGACAAAGAGATAACATCATGGTAAATAGGGAAAAGATTGAAGTGGAAGCAACAGTTAAGAAATCAAAAGATATATTGCATTTGGCAAATCTGCTGCACAAGAGCTCTTTAAAGCATTGAAGAGCAAAGATGTCAGTTTGAGGACTAAAGTGCACCTGACCCAAGCCATGGTATTTTCAATAACCTCATATGCGTGATAAAGTTGGACAATGGATAAAGAAGTCTGCAGAAGAATTAATGCATTTGAATTACAGTGTTGGAGGAAAATATTTTAAGAGACATGGACTGTCAAAAGAACAAACATATCTGTAGTGTTAGACATACAGCCAGAATGCTTCTTTGAAGCCAGGATGGTAGATTTAATCTCTTCTACTTTGAACATATGATCAGGAGGGACCCGTCTCTAAAGAAGGATATCTTGCTTGGTAAATTGGAGGGTCAGCTAAAAAGAAGATCACCATCAAGATGGATTGGCACACAGTGGCTGCAGCACTGGGCTCCAGGTTGTTGCAGGACTAGACAGTGTTTCATTCTGTTGTGCATAGTATCGCTCAGAATCAGCAATGAATTGATGGCACCTAACAACAACAACAGCTCGTGATAACTTCAAAATCAGAACCCCTATGGGACAAATGTTATCTTCAGTTCCTTCTACTATTTTCATTTATGTTGGCTTATCATGCTATGCCTTCTGTTTCTCATCATGACCTTGATGTTGTTGTTGTTACTTGCTGTCAAGTCAACTCCAACTCATGGAGCCATTGACCTTCCAGCAGCAGATTATAAGCCTCTCTTCCAAGGTGCCGCTATAGGTGGGTTCAAACCAATAACCTGCAGTTATTAGCTAAGTGCTTAACTGTGTGCACCACCCAGGGACTCTAGCCTAGACATCAGCATAATTTTTGTAGTAATGATTTGAGAACTAGCATAATCTTATCATCTCCCAAATGCACCTGAGACAATGACAACCTGAATCACTTCACCTAAGTTTAAGGGTTAAAATTATTCAAGAGGAGGCGGGGCTTGATGGTGGCTAGGGTGGAGGTGCAGTGAAGTTCGCCATCAGCAATACCACAGAATACCAGGCAAAGCATACCCAGGGCAGAGCTGCAAAACTCGGAACCACAGAGATAAGAATATTTTAAAAGTTTGAAGGCTGATAGCTAGTGGAACTTGAAGCTGAAGTAAGAAATCACGTACTTTTGAATCTGACGGGCTCCAAGGCCCAGAACCGACGTCTTGGGTGAGACCAAATGGCAAGACCAAGTGGGGAAGCAGACACACCACAGAAAAACGCCACAGGAAACTCTGAGCAAAGGTGGACAATACACTTTGTCAGTTTTGCTTTGTTCTGATTTTCCTTTTTGGGGGGGGATCTGGTCATTGGTGCCCCCACTATTTGCGCACCTCCATTCTGGTGACTAGAGGGGGAGCCTGAGCGAGTGAACACGCCCCACACTCACCACTGGTGGGTTCTTCTACCACGCATGCACACAGACAGATACTCAGCCCAAGAGCAGGCCCTGAACGCTTTTTGTTGTTGTTGTTGTTGTTGTTATTGTTTTTAATACAGGAAAGGGAAGAACAGGGCTGTAGAGCGGGAAAGAGAATTTAAAAAACAAAACAGGCCGAAAATTAAATTAAATTCTGAGGTACAGCATAACAACCAACACTGGCATCTTGAAATCTCTCAGGCAGCTTTGAAAGCAAGAAACTGAAGAGAGGACATTAAAGTCATACTACTATTAGGCTACAGATTTTTTTTTTTTCTTCTCTCCCTCGACTCCCTTTTCTGTGATTATAGACTGCAGTATTCAGTCTAGTTTTTGTTGTTGTTGTTTTGGG
Source organism: Chrysochloris asiatica (assembly GCF_000296735.1). Lineage (NCBI taxonomy): Eukaryota > Metazoa > Chordata > Mammalia > Afrosoricida > Chrysochloridae > Chrysochloris > Chrysochloris asiatica. The sequence goes on along the minus strand of NW_006408614.1, from coordinate 3,706,245 downwards.
GGTTTTTTCTTGTTGTTGTTTTTTTCGCTGGTGCTGATTTGCAGTTTTATGCTCCCCCTTCTATCTTTGGAGGACTCTCTCTCTCTCCCTATATTACCGAAGAAGAGTCAGCAACTGCTGCCATATAGCCAAGCTACAATCACACTCTATAAAACACCAAAACCCAGGCAAGAACCAATACCAACTGCCATATACCAGGGAGGCAGACAACACCTGTGAAAGTTATTCTGAGTTAAGCAATAAGAAGAGTGAAAAGGGAAGCCTACATCCTGATTATATCTTCCTGGAAGCAATGAGAAAGCATAAAAAAATACCAAAACACATACTCAATAAAGTATTAAGGCCACAGATAAACACTAAACATGTCCAAGAAGCAAAAGCAGATGACCATATCAGCACATGTCCAGAAACAAGATAAAATGTCTGAGACAAAGGACCTAGAGGTAGACCTGTACTCCATTCTGGAAGGAGGGCAGGCCTCGGAAATGCCTAAGAAGGAATTCAGAAAAATGATTACAAAATGTTTCATAACAGTTTATAATGGAGTTGAGAAAAATAAGGAAAAAGTCAGGAAAGCACTACAGGAACAATCAAAAAAGATAGATACAGCACTGGAAACAATTCAAAACCTACAGAAAGACGTTCAAACGATCAATAACAGAATATCAGAAATAGACAATATTCTGAAAGGACAAAGGAGTATAACAGACGAGATAGAAGGCAGAACCAGTGAGCTGGAAGACAAATCTCTCAATACCACTAAGATAGAAGATCAAATAGGAAAAAAGGATTAAAAAATCTGAAGACAGTCTAAGATTCATGTTGGACAACATGAGGAGGAATAACTTAAGAATTATTGGCATTCCAGAACAAGAAGAATCACATAAGCCCACAGAGGAAATAGTTGAAGAACTGCTGGAATAATATTTCTCTAACATCCTAAAAAGTGAAAAGATAAACATTCAAGAAGCTCAATGAACACCAGGAAGGATAGACCTCAAAAGAAAATCACCAAGACATATCATAATCAAGCTCTCCAAAATCAAAGCTAAGGAGACATTCTGGAAAGCCGCCAGGGAAAACAGAAGTGTCACATACAAAGGCAAACAAGTCAGATTAAGCTCGGATCTCAGATCAGAAACCATGCAAGCAAGAAGACAATGGGGAGACATATATAAAACACTGAAAGAAAAAAATTGCCAACCAAAAATCCTTTATCCAACAAAGCTATCAATCAAATACGAACAGTGTAATCGAAACATTCCAGGATAAACAGGAGCTAAGAGATTTTGCCAAAGCCAATCCTGAGCTACAAAACAGCCTAAAGGGAGTTCTGTGGACTGAGAACCAACAAGAACAGAGAACAACCATAGATTGACATATGTGGCAGCACCTCCCAGAATTAAATCGACAGAAGGAAGAGTCGAGAACAGAACAAAACTATAAGAACAAACTCAGAGAATCTGGGAGGTCAGTCTATGATCAAAACAATTACAAAAACAATTACAAACCATTACAATTACAAAAGAAGGTAAACATGTAGGAACAGAGATCCAGATGGTGAGAAGGTCAGGTAGATTACAGGATAACAGACTACACTAAATGGAGAGAAAAGTTAATGGACTATAAGGCAACCTCAAAGAAAATTAACACTTCACAACATAACAAGAAAATGAAAATCCAAGAAGGACATGGAAACATTAAAACTATGAGGAAATTCACAAGAAACAACATAAAAAGCATGAACTCAACAAAGGCACACAGAACAAAGAAAGCAGCAACACCACAAAAAAACAAACATAATGGCAGCAATTAATCCATACCTATTGATAATTACACTGACTATAAACAGATTAAATGCACCTGTTAAGAGACAGAGAGTGGATAAGAAAACGAGATCCTTCACCATGATGTCCGCAAGAGACACATCTCACACACAGAGACAAAAACAGATTAAAAAATTATTCAAGGAAGAACAACAGTCTTCATGAAGGTTTATTCCCAACCAAAGGTGCCCTGATTGTACAGGGGTTAGCACTTGGCTGCTAAACAAAAGGTTGGTGGTTCAAACTTATCAGATGCTCCATGGGAGAAAGATATGGCAGTCTGCTTCTATAGAGATTGCAGCCTTGGAAATACTATGAGGCAGTTTTACTCTGTCCTAGTGCAGTGGTTACAAATCAGACGGCTAAACTCCAGGTCAGCAGTTTGAATCACAGCATAGGATCGCTATGAGGCAAAATTGACTCCACAGCATTGGGTTTGGATTTGTGATTTTATGTACATCGAAGTCACTCATCTTCTTCTGCGGAGCAATTTGCCTCTATCCTGTAGGGTCACTATGAGTCATCATCAACGTGACAGCAGTGGGTTGGGTTCAGTTGGGTTTTCATTCACTCATACTTCTAGGTTGTGTCCTTTAGAATCTCAAGCCCAGCAAAGAATGGTTCACCTTGACCACACACACACCTAAAAGAAGTCCTGATTTCCAACCCCTGACCCCCCTAGCTCTCAGAGACTATAAAACACATTGCTCAACTATTTACAATAGCAAAAAGACAAAGACAGCCAAAGTGCCCATCAACTGAAGAATGGATAAACAAACTGTGGTACATACACACAATGGAATATTATGCTACCTTGAAGAACAACAAGGAAGCTGCAAGCCACCACATAATATGGATGAAACTTGAGGACGTTATGTTGAGTGAAATCAGTCAGTCACAAAAGGAGAAATACTGCATAGGGCCAGTAAAAGACTAAGAAAAAGAACCCATACTAAAGGGGGGAGGGGATTCTTTGCTGGTTGCTGGGATGTGGGCAGTGGGGTGAGGGGAGGGAGGGAAAGGTGGTGAACAGCGCAGGGAATAGACACAGGATAGTTTAGTGCTGGGGAGGGGGCCAATATACAAGAAGGGGGAGAGGAATGGAAGAACAAAGTGGATGGGAGAAGAATTAGGCAGGTTTGCATGGGCTAAGTGGGACAGAAGTAAAGAATGATGTATGCACAACCTTGAACAACAGGGCTCTGGGATACAGGGATTGAGACATGGTTTGAATGGGGAAAGGGGGGGAAATAATGTTAAGATGTTTGGCTGTCTTTTAAATCTTTGTTTCCCTTGCATACCATTATAAACAAGACACTGGAGGGGGAGAGAAAGGAATAGCCAGAAATATCACCATAGAAAGTTTGTAAGTACGTCTTCTACCTATAACTGATTGTTGTTGTTGTTGTTGTTGTTGTTGTTGTTGTTGTTTTTGATGATGATGTTGTTAGGTGCCTTAAATTTAGTACCGACTCATAGCGACCTTATGCACAGCAGAACAAAACACAGCCCAAACCTGGGGCAACCTTACTATTGTTGCCACACTAGAGTCCATCGATGCTGCCACTTGGCCAATCCATCTCATTGGTGGCTTCCTCTTTTTCTCTGACCCTCTACCTTACCAAACATGATATCCTTCTCCAGAAGGACTGGTCCCTCCTGATAATATGTCCCAAGTATGAGAGAGGAAGTTTGGCCATCCTGGCCTCCAAGAAGAACTCTGACCGCACTTACTCCAAAACGGATCTATTGGTTCTTTTGGCAGCCCGTGGCACTTTCAATATTCTCCTCCAACACCATAACTCAAAAACATCAATGCTTCTACGGTCTTCCTTATTCACTGTTCAGCTTTCACATGCATATGGTTATTGAAAATACCATGGTTTGGGTCAGGCGCACCTTAGTCCTCAAGCTGACATCTTTGCTCTTCAACACTTTACAAAAGGTCTCGTGCAGCAGATTTGTATAATGCAATACTTCGTTTGATTTCTTGACTTCCATTGAGTGTTGATAGTTGATCCAAGAAGAATGAAGTCCTAGACAACTTCAATCTTCTCTCCGTTGATAAGAATGTTGTTTATTGGTCCAGCGGTGAGAATTTTTGTTTTCTTGACATTGAGATGCAATCCATACCAAAGGCTGTATTCTTTGATCTTCATCAGTAAATGTTTTAAGTCCTCTTCACTTTCAGCAAGTAAGGTTGCATCATCTACATATCGCAGGTTGTTAATGAGTCTTCCTCCAACCCTGATATCATGCTGTTCTTCATATAACCCTGCTTCTCGGATTATCTGCTAAACATACAGGTTGAATGTTGTTGTTGTTGCCAGGTGCCATCAAGTCGGAACCGACTCATAGCGACCCCATGCAAAGCAAAATGAAACAATGTCCGATCCTGGGCCAACCTCACTACCGCTGCCACACTTGAGTCAATCAATGATGCCACCTGGCCAATCCATCTCGTAAGGGGTCTTCCTCTTTTTCTCTGACCCTCCACCTTACCCAGCATGACATTCTTCTCCAGCGACTGTTTCCTCCGGACACTATGCCCAAAGTATGGGAGACGAAGCTTAGCCACCCTGGCCTCTAAGGAGCACTCTGGCTGCACTTCTTCCAAAACAGATCTATTGGTTCTTTTGGCAGTCCATGGCACTTT
>NW_006408614.1:3696624-3698088 GCF_000296735.1 Chrysochloris asiatica | reverse complement strand
AACCTCCAAAAATACCTTTATATTTGCTACAGAGTTCCAATACCATCTCATGAGTCCTCTTGGCCCGGTATTCCGTGTTGTTGTTGACCGAGCTCCTCACTACACATCTAACCGATCCACCATCTCGAAAGTAGAAGGCTTGGTAGTGTAGTGGTTAAATATCTGGCTGCGAACCCCGCAGTAAGCAGCTCAAGTCCACCAGACCCTCTGCATGAGAGAGATGAGGCTTTCCGTTAAACAGCCCTGTGGCCCAGTATTCCGTGTTGTTGTTGTTGGAGCTCCTCACTACACGTCTCGCTTCTGCGAGAATAAGTATGGTGAAAGAATACAACCATGTCGTACACCATTTTTTATTTTAAACCATTCAGTGTTCACATATTCTGTTTGAACAACTGCTTCCTGGTCCAGGTACAGATTCCTCAAAAGTACAATTAAGTGTTCTGGAATACTCATACTTGGCAATGTTGTCCATAGCTTGTCATGATCCACACAATCGAAAGCCTTTGCATAGTCAGTAAAGCATAAGTAAACATCCTTCTGATATTCTCTGCTTTCAGCCAAGATCCATCGGACATCAGCAATGATATTCCTCGTTCCACAGCCTCTTCTGAACCCAATGTGAACCTCTGGAAATTCCCTATCAATGTATGATTGTAGCCGTTTCTGTATTACCTTTAGCAAAACTTTACTTGCATGGGATATCAAAGAGATTGTCCAATGACTTCGGCATTCCACTGGATCACCTCTCTTTGGAATGGGCACAAATACAGATCTCTACCAATCAGTCAGCCAGATGGTTGTCTTCCAAATTTCTTGGCAAAGATAAGTGAGTGCTTCCTGTGCCACCTCAATTTCTTTAAAGATTTCAACTTTATTCCATGAATTCCTGGTGCCTTGTTCTTTGCCAATTCCTTCAATGCACCTGGACTTCCTCCTTCAGTATCATTGGCTCTTGATCATATGCTACCGCTTGAATCAGTTGAACATTAACCATTTCCTTTTGGTACAGTGACTCTGTGTATTCCTTCCATCTTCTCTTAATGCTTTCTGCATCATTCAGTAATTTGCCTAGAGGATCTTTCAATAACAAAAGTCAAGGCTCCAATTTTTTCTTCAGTTCCCCCAGTTTGAGAAATGCTGATCATGTTCTTCCTTTTTGGTTTTCTGATTCCAGATCTTTGCACATTTCGTTGTAATATTTGGCTTTATCTTCTCGAACTGATCTTTGAAATTTTCTGTTCAGCTCTTGGACCTTCTCATTTCTTCTATATGCTTTAGCATCACTACACTAGAAAGCAAATTTCAGTATCTCTTCTGACATCCATTTTGACCTTTTCCTTCTTTCTTGTCTTCTCAATGACTTTTTGCTTTCTTCATGTACGATGTTCTTGATGTCATCCCACAACTCTTCTGGTCTTTGGTCTTTAGTGTTTAATGCATCAAATCTGTTCTTCAGATGGTCTC
>NW_006408614.1:3687083-3696524 GCF_000296735.1 Chrysochloris asiatica | reverse complement strand
TCTCTAAATTCAGGTGGGATAAATTCAAGGTCATATTTTGGCTCTCGTGGATTTGTTTTCATTTTCTTCAGCTTCAGTTTGAATTTGCATATCAGTCTGTTCCACAGTCTGCTCCTAGCCTTGTTTTCACTGATGATAAGGAGCTTTTCCATTGTCTCTTACCGCAGATGTAGTCATTTTGTTTTCTATGTTTTCCATCTGGTGAGGTCCATGTGTATAGTTATCTCTTATGCTGTCTAAAGAAGTATTTGAAATGAACAAATCATTGATTTTACACAATTCTATCATGAGTTCTCCAGCATCATTTCTATCACCAAGGCCATATTTTCCAACTACTGATCCTTCCTCTTTGCTCCCATCCTTTGCATTCCAATTACCAGTAATGATCAATACATCTTGATTGCATGTTTGATCAATTTTAGATTGAAGAAGTTGGTAGAATTCTTTTATTTCATCTTCACTGGCTTTAGTGGTTTGTGCATAAATTTGAATAATCATGATATTTACTGGACTTCCCTGTTGTTGTTGTTGTTGTTAAGTGCCATCGAGATGGTTCCAACCCATAGTGACCCTGTACAGGGTTTCCGAGTCTGTAACTCTTTACAGGAGCAGAAAGCCTCATCTTTCTCCCGTGGAATGGCTGGTAGTTTTGAGATGCTGACCTTAAGGTTCGCAGCCCGATTCATAACCACTATGCTACCAGAGCTCCTTGGGCTTCCCATAGGTGCATGGATATTATCCTATCACAGACAGCGTTGTGCCGCACGACTGATCTGGATATGTTCTTTTTGACAATGAATGCAACACCATTCCTTTTCAATTTGTCGTTCCCAGCATAGTAAACTATGTGGTTGTCAGATTCAATATGGCAAATACCAGTCCATTTCACTTCACTAATGCCTAAGATATCGATGTTTATACATTCCATTTCATTTTTGACAACTTCCAATTTTCCCAGAATCATAGTACATACATTCCATGTTCCAATTTTCAGTGGATGCTTACAGCTGTTTCTCTTCATTTTAAGTTGTGCCCCATGAGCAACTGAAGGTCCCACGGGCTTTTCTCCCACAGGCTTTATGCCATTCGCATCATCATGGTCAACTCATTTTGAGGAGGCAGCTCTTCCCCAGTCACATTTTCAGTGCCCTCCAACTTGAGAGGATCATTTTCCGGCACTATATCTGACAGTGTTTCTCTGCTATTCATAGGGTTTCAGTGACTAAATATTCGGAAGTAGTTCGTCATTCTTTCTTCCTAGTCTGTCTTTGTCTGGAAGTTCATCTGAAACCTGTCCACCATGGGTGACCCTGCTGGTATTTAAAATACCGGTGGCACAGCTTTCAGAATCACAGCAACTCGTAAGCCACCACAGTACGACAAACTGACAGACGAGTGGTGGCCATTTGGTTTTAAGTGGAAACTGTTGCTTTAAATTTTGAGATCTGTGTGCATGTGTAGTAGAACCCTCGAGGGGTGGGGGTGGGGTATCCATTCACTCAGGCATCCCCTCTAGTCACCAGAATGGAGGTGTGCAGACAGCGAGAGACCAATGAAAAAATACGAAAAATAAAGAATGTCCACACCTGTATCTCCGCAGTTCTGTCAGGCGTTCGTAGCTGTTCTGATCCTCTCCCCGCTTGGTCTCTCCCAAAAATGGCAGCTCCAGGACCAGCTGGGCAACTTGAATTAGAAAGCAATGGATTTCTTGATTCTGCTACAAATTCCTCTAGCTGTCAGCCTTCCAAGCTTCTAAATATTCCTTTATATGTGGTTCAGAGTTCTAGCACCATCCCCTGAGCCTGCTTGGTCTGGTATTCTGTATTGTTGTTGATGGAGCTCCTCACTGCACATCTACCCAATCCACCATCTTATCACTTTAGTCTACCTGTAACTGATTGTTGTTTTTGTTGTTGTTAAGTGCTATCGAGTTGGTTCCGACCCATAGCGACCCTGTGTAGAGTTTCTGAGGAGCAGCTGGTGAGCTTGAATCAACAACCTTGCAGTTCAAACAGCTTTGCAGTCTGGCGCATTAACCCACAGAGCCATACAATTGGACCACCTAAAACGTGCCCAGTGAAGGAGGCTTCCTACAGAGCCTCTGTATTACATAAGACCATAGGGGGACTCCTGAACCCCATCCAGAATCTTCTGAGGTAGGAAATTCCACTTGAAAGGACAAGCAGACCAGCCTGGAGCTATTCTTGAAAGAAAGACCAACAGGAAAAATACAAAACAATAATGGCAGTCCAACTGACTGCTACAAGAACAAGCAAGTTGCTCACCCAGGGGACATCAAGACAAATGGTTGGGTCCCCTCAGCGCAAACCCCTTTCCAAGACTCAATGGGAATACACAAGCAGACATGCACTCTGATGACCACGTTGGTCACAGAAAAGGGAAAGTGAGGGAAAAACAGCAATGAAGCAGCAAGCTAAGCCCTATCACATTCAACAGACTCCTGTGAACCCGGGTGGAGACCTGGTTGGTGAGCAGTGTGGCAAGATCTAGGGATTCTGAGGCCCAGAGTCAGTGACATAGCCACAGAGGACTAGAGTGGAGAGTGAGGCATCCAGCAGATAAGAAGAGAAGGCATATGCACGAGAACACCCACACTTGCCATGGCTTCAATGACTGGATGATCAGAATTCAACTAGAAGAAGAAAGAAGAGGAAAAAAAGAGTAATCTGATACAATTTGATGAACTTGACCTACAATAGCTCAAAAGAGGAGGAAACAAATCTTTATAGTGAGGATTATTCACACCCCCTTGATACACAGGATAGGCAGGATGGGCAACTTGGACATTAGCTACCAAAAATGGGGGGCTGCAAAGGCAAGACTGGCTTACAAACTTTCAAGAGGCAGCCTAGATCCAGAGGGCACGGAGGAAGGTAGAATCTCCACTGAGTAGTACCCAATCTGTCTGGGTGAGGCTGATGAAAAGAGATGGGATTGGCACTCACATGACACAACAGTGAATAATTGCTATCAGGACTGACTTGAGGGTTGGAAATATAAAGGTAGACATTTTGTAGCAAAAGGAGGGGTGTGGTTGACTTTGCAGTCCAGGAGCAGAGGTCCCTGGGACCATCAAGGGAGAAGAGCAGAGAGCGGGACCCTCCCCAGAGAAGCAGTGTCACCAGCGATGGAGGCAGAGACAATGATATGGAGAGATGGAGCAGTTGGGGACTCTAAACCTAGAGAGGGAGAGGGGCTGTGTGTTGACGACCATGGGGAAGGCTTGCAGCGTATACCCTTTGGTTGATTGATGATGCATGGAGGGGACTGTAACCATGGCAATGAAACAATATATGACAGGATGAATGTAAAGCTAAAGTTCTCCCATGTAAACGATCACGTAATTCACAATAAAACTAAAAAAAAAAAAAAGAGCATTGCTCAGTTTCTCAGCTTTTCAATATTAATTTATTTGACCCCTCCACAAATTAGTATACATCCTTAGGGTTACCTAGCCTTTTCTCCCTGACCATCTAGTCTTTAAAATCTTTACTTTTTTAATATCTTTCAATAACTTTCAAGCAGCTTTTGTTGCTTGCTTGCTTGGTTGATTGATCAACTTTTCTACTTGTTGTCAGAAGGGAGATTGGTTTCCAAGTACTTTCTATGCGCTAACTGCAAGTGAGCATCTCCATATCACTGTTAGCTCACTCACTGTTAGTCAATTCCTGAAATCCCCACGGCCCTCCTATCTGATCCACTCTTTTCCCTGAGTCCAGGCCTTCCTCTATCCTTTCAGTCTTTCCTATACTAGAGGAAGAGATGCTGCTGCATTCTGACAATGTAACCTCCTTAGCATGTGTTCTTCTTTTTTTTAACTTTTTTATTGTGAATGGAGTAAAAGTTTACAAAGCAGATGACAGGTTTTATATTTAATAAATCATATACTTCATTTCATTGCAATGATTACAATTCCCTCCATACAATAAGCACTGCAAACCATTCGAGCCCACCAGCCACTCCACTGTAGAAGCATGAGGCTTTCTGCTCCCATAAAATTCACAGCCTTGGAAACCCTACACAGGGTTGCTATGAATCAAAGCTAACTTGAGAACAATTAACAAGAACAACATCCACCAGTTAAAAGTGTTACCTCTATTCACTTTAACTCTTGCGTTCCTCCCAGTATCTTCTGCTACCTTCACCTTTCCTCTGCTAACCTCCCTCTTGATACATATCTCCTTCACCCATCACTCAAGTTAACATATGTCTACCCTCTAGCCCATGAATAATTTTCCCTTCTCTTCTACTCCTGGAAACCATTATAGAATTTTTTTTTTTAATTCAAGAAACCCTTTTCTTAACTTTTTTATCCTATTTTTATCTATTTATCTATTCTAGAACTTTGCCACACCATTATTCTCTCTATTGGTACCTCCCCAGTAGCACCAAACCAAACGAAGGGCTGGCCCTACTCTCCTTCTGCCCACTGCAGGCTACCAACTACCATTCCAGTTCTCTCCTTCCCAGCACTGCCAAAGTTTTGAAAGACAGTCTAGATTCACCACCTCTATTTCCCATGACATACTCTTTAATCTCCTTGGGAATATAGTTTTTGTCTTCACTCTCCACGGAAATAAGACTTTCAGTATTCCTAGGAAAAGGGTTATTACTAAAACATGGGCATATTCTCAGAGGTGTTCTTTTCTTGGCCACACTAGAGCAGGACATGAGTGACCAGCCCAGTCCCTTGGTCTACAAACTCTTTTCTGTTGGTCTCCAGGACACCACATGCTCTGGGTCTTCAATCTCGCTCAAAAATTCTCAAATGTCCTGGCTGTCCTCTTCTATCATTCTCTTCTATTTCTACCATTTTCAAGCATCTATATTTCTTGTCTATAGAATTTTAAATCAGCAACTCTCACCCTGCTCTCTAAAGCTCTCCTTTGACGTCCAACTCCCTTGTGAATAATGTTGGCAAACATTTCGAATGCAACATGTTTCTAATTCAACGTATTATTCTCTTCAAACTCGATTTTCCGCCTGCATACTGCATCCAAATTAATGACATCATTACCATCCCTCAGCAGCAACCAGTAGTCATTGAATCGCTGCCTCTCTATTAATAATATCCTCATACCAAACTCTAAGGAGCTCTGGTAGCACAGTGGTTACAAATTGGGCTGTGAGCCACAAGGTCAGCAGTTCGAAACTACCAGCTGTTTTACGGGAGAAAGATGAGGCTTTCTGCTCCCGTAAAAATTTACAGCCTCGGAAACCCTATGCAGGGTCGCTATGAGTTGGAACTGACTCCACGGCACATAACAACAACACCAAACTCTAGCTATTTGACCTTGAAAGTGTGTTCTAAGTAGACTCCTTCCTTTGCAATTTGATTAGCATTGTCTGAAGGCAGTTTGTTGCAATGGGGTAAACCATAGTTGAAGTGATCTCTCAACAAACACTCTCTTTACTCCAATCCATGGTTCACTTCTAAAACACAGAAGATTATTCTACATGAAGTGTCTTTTCAAAACCCTTCAAAGACCCCTCACTGTGACTCTGTAAACTCTAACCAACCTTTTCAATCTCATCCCCTACTACAGACACATGCCCATTTCATCAATATCATACCTGCTAAGTATCTAATAAAAATGATAACTTGGAAGAGCCCAAGATCGGCATCAAAACCTGAAAAAGGACAGGAACCTACTGGGACAACAATCATAAACTATAGAAAAATCACCAAAAACAACAACTTAAAGATTCTCAAAATCATCCACAACAACAATCTGGAGATTCTCAACAGGAAAGAGAAATGAAGAAGTTTACTGGAAGGAGAAGAAACTGATGCTGGTGTAAAGTGAGTTCGATATTTTTAGGTGGAAGACATCTTTTACCCAAGGACAAGTCAGTCACAGGAGTGGTGCAATATAGGCAACTAAAATGTCAAGAGAAATCCCTTAGGCTATTGAGCCAAAAGAAAGAGAAAGAGCAGTAAACACAGCTGGCTGTCAGTGGCAATCTGGAAGCGAAGAGATGCAGAGAAGAGGGTCCCCTAATTCTTATAGGTATTGCGTAAGTCTCATGTTGACTTCTAACTGTACACATGCACAAGGCAGACTCAAAGCTGCAACACAACAGCTTATACAATGAGGAAGAGATTTAAACATTTCTTATAGAAGACTGACTGGTGTGGCACTGTAAGATCAACACTGGGCTGCAAACCACAAGGTCGGCAGCTCAAACCCACCAGATGCTCCTCAGAAACCCTTCTGGGTTTCTATAGGGTTGCTGTAAGTCAGGACCAACTCGGCGGCAATTAAAACAACATAGAAGACTGAGCCTAATGGAGCTGAGGCTAACTGATAAAACAAGCAAGCAAACCAACGAAAACAAATCAACATTCCTCATAGCAATTCAACATAATTCACAGTCTACACAAGATAATTAACAATGTCCAAGACACAATCCAAAATGATTTGACATATAAAAACTCAGATGTGACCCATTCTTAAGGGAAAAGAAAATTAACACATCAACCTCAAAATGATTCACATGTTAAAATTACCAGACAAAAACTTCAAATTATGAAAACTATGCTCGTTACAGTAAAAGATATTCAAAATAACTGAAAAAATATATATGAAATCTCGATGGAGGAAATTTTTCCTAAAATGAAATTTTTAGAACTTTTTATTGTGAACTGAATGAAGGTTTACAAAGATCATGAGTTTTACATTCAACAAATCATACACTTTGTTTCACCTCAATGATTGCAATCCCATCCATGTGAAACAACGGTTTTCCCACTTCCTCCCTATTTCCATTCCACCCTTCTTCCAATCCTTTCTCCACTTTGTCTTTGAGTAAATGTTACCCTTGTGATCTTGAATGATCGACTATTTCATGTTAAGCATATCTTACTAGTGTTGTTCTTCCCCCTATATGCCTATCTACTGCTTGGCTGAAAATTGGGCCAAGAGACCAAGTTCCATTCTACACCTGAAGGGTGTTCAAAGCCACAGTCTTGGGTTCCTCCAGTCTTTTGCCCAGTCTTTTTTGTAATTTTGAGTTTTGTTCCACATTTTTCTCACTCTGTCTACGACCCCTTTCAGAGCAGTTGGTAGTGGTAGACAGGCACCAACTGGTTCTTCTGGTCTCAGAGTTATGGTCCACTGGACTCACTGATTCCAAGCATTCTTCAAATTTTTATCAATCTTTTTTCTTCCACACATTGAGAGACAAATAGTTGGACCTTTGATGGTCGCTCATGAGCTTTTAAGACCTTAGTCTCTACTCACCAAAGTAGGCTGTACAACATTGTCTTTGTGGACTGTGTTATGCCAATTGGTCAGTGTCCCTAAGACTACAGTCTTGAGCTCCTGGCTCAACAACTCACTGCCTTAAGATGTTTGATAATATCTAATACATTTTCATCATTTTGTCTCCTGTATGCTCTACCACATTCATAGGTTTGTTTGAAGCAAAAGTACTCATGTACAAATATCCTCTTTCCAATCCTTATATATTTGTGGGTATACGCCACTCTCCCTCTCATGCTTGTTCAGCCCGTGTATCTGTTCATGTGTCTGCTCAGAGAACACTGTTGTTCCAGGGTTGCATATATAGTAATATTTACCTTTATCCCCTTTTATTATTTGCCAAACTCCATGGCTTCACCCATCTTCATCATTCTTCAGCCAATCTCCCTTTTCTTGTAAACTGTCATTCCCGTCATCCTCTAACCAGTGAATTTTTCTCCCTTCTCCCACCGAAGGGAAGAATGTGTCTTTTAGTATGAAAACTTTTTCTTGAGTTTTTACAATCGTGATTTTATAGGATCTGTCCTTTTGTGATTGACTAATTTCACTCAGTATAATGTCTTCCAGGTTTATCCATGCTATGAGGAGCTTCACAGATTCACTGCTACTCTTCAATGTTGCACAGTATTGTATTGTATTTATGTACCAAAGTTTATCTATTCTTCCAGTGATGGGCATTTAGGCTGTCTCCATATTTTTGCTATTGTGAATAGTGCTAGGATGAAAAAGGGTATGTTAAAATGAAAATTTTAACACTGAAAAATTCAATATCAGAAATTAAAAATTCAATGGGTGGGCTTAATAAAAAATTAGAAGATAAACGAGTCAAGATTTTTAAATTTCACATAATCTTCTGTAAGAAGCTACTAAAGAATGTGCTCTACCAAAATGATGAGTAAACTAAGAAAAACGATGGCAAAGGATACAATCAGGAGACCGAGTATAAAAGAAATGAAAAGTAATTTCTAAGAGAAGAGAGAAAGGAAACCCCAGATGAACCCCTAAAATGGTAATTCTACATCAGGCACAGAGGGCACTCAGTCTAGATTAGAACTGTGTGTCAAGAGACAGACTCCTATCATCAAGATTCCCAATTATTTATTGTCCTTTTAACCCCAGGCAGAATCCCTAGGTAAGCCGGGCCTACTTGTTCTTTGCACATCTTGACCATTAGCCAGGGCTGACAACCAGTTCTTCCTAGTTCAGTCCTGCAAACAGATAGAAACCAAAATGGGAAAACTTGCAGGTAGAAGTTCTAGAATGGGAGGCTTAGAAAAGGTATAGTGAGCCCTTTCAGATCAGCTGCCACCTTTGAGTGGGGCACCACTGGTTCTGACTCTTTCAGTCCAGAGATCTGGTTGCTGTGAGGCATGCATGCTGCCCTTGCTTTCCAAAAAGGGAATTAGGATTCTCACAAGGTGCTGACCTATAATTAGTCAAATGTCAGTGATCATCCCAGATCACCCAAATTTCTAAAATTTAAAGAATTTAGGGACTTCCGGAAAAAGATGGCGGATCGGATGGAAGTGTAGTGACAAGCTCTGCTGAGAACAATACAGACTACAGGACCAAGAAGGCTCAGGGAATGGTCCCAGTACTTTGAACCACATATAAAGGAATATTTAGAAGGTTGGAAGACTTACAGCTGGGGAGTCTGTGGCAGAAGCAAGAAATCAATTGCTTCCCGGTTCAGGACGCTCAGCTGCTCCAGGAGCCGCCATTTTGTGTGGGGCCAAGCTGGTAAAGGATCAGAGCAGCTACGGACGCCTGACAGAGCCACAGAGATAGAGGTGTGGACATTCTTTTTTTTTCTTTTTTTTTGGTATCTTTTCGTTGGTCGCTTGCTGTCTGCGTACCTCCATTCTGGTGACTATAGGGGTGCCTGAGCTGGTGGATACTCCAGCCCCACCCTCGGAAGGTTCTACTACGCATGTGCAGAGATCTCCTCGAAATTTAAAGAGACAGTATCCACTTAAAACCAAACGGCCAACAGATACTCAGCGCAAGAGCAGGCCTTGAACTTTTCTTGTTTGCTTTTTGTTCCTGTGTTTTTTAACACAGGAAAGAGAAGGAAAGGGCTGTAAGGAGGGAAAGAGACCTCATATTAGGCTACAGATTTTTTTTTTTTTAATAATTTATTTTTATTTTTATTTTA
>NW_006408614.1:3685825-3686979 GCF_000296735.1 Chrysochloris asiatica | reverse complement strand
TTCTGCCTTTGGAGGACTCTTTGTCTCCCTATATTACACAAGAAGAGTCAGCAACTGCTACCATACAGCCAGCCTACAATCACACCCTATAAAACACCAAAACCCAGGCAAGAACCAATACCAACTGCCATACAGCCGGGAAACAAGACAACACCTGTGAAAGTTACTCTGAGTTAAACAATAAGAAGAGTGAAAAGGGAAGCCCACACCCTGATTACAACTTCCTGGAAGCAATCAGAAAGCATTAAAAATACCAAAACACATACTCAGTTAAGTATTAAGGCCACAGATAAACATTCAACATGTCCAAGAAGCAAAAGCAGATGACCATATCAGCACATGTCCAGAAACAAGATAAAGTGTCTGAGACAAATGACCTAGAAGTAGACCTGGACTCCATTCTGGAAAGAGGGCAGGCCTTGGAAATGCCTGAGATGGAATTCAGAATAATAATCATAAAATGTTTCAAAACACTTTACAATGGAGTTGCGAAACATAAGGAAGAAGCCAGGAAAGTGCAACAGGAACAATCAAATAAGATAAGATACAGCACTGGAAACAATTCAAAACCTACAAAAAGAGGTCCAAGCAATCAATAACAAAATAACAGAAATAGAGAATACTCTGAAAGGGCAGAGGAGTAGAATAGATGAGATGGAGGGTAGAACCAGTGAGCTGGAAGACAAATCTCTCAATACCACTAAGATAGAAGAACACACACAAAAAAGGATAAAAAATTCTGAAGATGGTCTAAGATTCATGTTGGACAACATGAAGAGAAATAACTTAAGAATGACCGGCATTCCAGAACAAGAAGAATCCCACAAGTCCACAGAGGAAATAGTTGAAGAACTGCTGGAAGAAAATTTCTCTAACATCCTGAAAAGTGAAAAGATAAACATCCAAGAAGCTCAACGAACCCCAAGAAGGATAAACCCCAAAAGAAAATCACCAACACACATCATAGTCAAGCTCTCCAAAATCAAAGATAAGGCGACACTTCTGAAAGCCGCCAGGGAAAACAGAAGTGTCGTCACATACAAAGGCAAGCAAGTCAGATTAAGCTCAGATCTCTCAGCAGAAACCATGTAAGCAAGAAGGCAATGGGGAAACATTTATAAAACCCTGAAAGACAAAAATTGCCAACCAAGAAT
>NW_006408614.1:3681832-3684198 GCF_000296735.1 Chrysochloris asiatica | reverse complement strand
ATTGACAGACCACTGGCAAACCTAACAAAAGAAAAGAAGGAGAAGACACAAATAACATGCATTAGAAACCACATGGGTGATGTCACAACGGAACCAAAGGAAATCAGAAGGATAATAACAGAATACTATGAAGAGTTGTACTCCAACAAATTTGAAAGAATTTAGGCCTGATCCAATGTCACTTCATCAACCATGGCCCGGTTCAAAGCCTGCCATAAACCAATGCAGTGGCTGTTCTCCCTTCCAGTAGTAGCTTGATTAGCAGAACCTACTCATTTCACCATAGAGCACTCTGCTTTGATCACCTCCTGAAATTATGAGTATTTATATGCGCTATCTTTTATGTGGACTCCTGGTGTGGTACTGTGGGTTAATGCGCTGGGCTGCAAAGTCAGTTTGAACCACATGGTCGGTGGTTCAAGCTCACCAGTCGTTCCTCAGAATCCTTATCCAAAGTTGCTATAAGTCGGAACTGATTCGGTAGAACTTAACAACAACAATAATCTTTTATATAACAAATAAGGGAAAACATGAGTTATACAAGCACACACTGAGCAAAAAGGCAGAAAGAGCAAATTAGAAACTAACTAAATTGGTTACCTACAGCAGAGGGTGGGAACAGAGTGAAAAGGAGACAGGTAAAAGGTGGGTAGAAGAAACTAATGTGGGGTAACACTTCACTGCATATGACTTATTTTATGTTCTCACTTTTGGAACCATGTACATGTTTCACATACTCAACAAAATAAAATTAAATTAAAAAGCAATTTAAAAATTAAAAATTTTTAATAAAAATAGCCTAAATAGGAATACAAACAGAAACAAATAAC
Source organism: Chrysochloris asiatica (assembly GCF_000296735.1). Lineage (NCBI taxonomy): Eukaryota > Metazoa > Chordata > Mammalia > Afrosoricida > Chrysochloridae > Chrysochloris > Chrysochloris asiatica. Next base: position 3,683,368 of record NW_006408614.1, on the reverse strand, counting down.
CTTAGCTACATTTAAACTAAACAACATAACATACTAAAGAGGCTGGGGAGAACTAGTCCAGGTAACTCTGAACTTAGTATTTAACCAAACTAATAATTACTGGACTGCTACCCACAAGGTCAGTGGTTCGAGTCTACCAGCTGCTCCTCAGGAAAAAGATAAGACTTTCTGCTCCCACAAAAATTTAGTCTCAGAAACCCTGTATATAGGTCACTATGAGTCAGAAGTGACTCAATGGCACTTAACAACAAAACCAAAGATAAAAAGGAAGTGTAAATAAAAGATGAAACCTCTGTTAGCAGGTTTGTTCTTCACAGAGGTATAGGTTCTCAATTCAAAAACAAGCTCCTGTACATTGTAGGATTGAAAATATAAGTAAAGGTATTATAGACAATGGGAGACAGGTTGTCAGTGTTGCATAATGAAAAGATTTACAAAGTGAAAAGGCTAAAACCCTAGTGGTATCTTATCTAAAGATACAGCACCATTTGTCTGTCAGTTTGTCATACTGGGGTGGCTTGTATGTTGCTGTGATGCTAGAAACTATACAACCAGTGTTTTTTAAAAACAACAGGGTCACCAGTGGTGGACAGGTTACAGCAGAGCTTCGGAGCAAAGAAAGACAAGAAAAAGGAAAGGCTGACCGTTTCTGAAAGTAGCCACTGAAAACTTTATGAATTATAGCAAAGCATTGTCTGATATAGTACCAGAAGACAAGTCCCTTAGACTAGATGGCACTCAAACATGACTGGCACTCAAAGTAGAGTTGACCATGATGATGTGAATGGAATAAAGCTTTTGGGACCTTCATTTGCTGATGGGGCACAACTCAAAATAAGGAGAAACCTCTGCAAACATTCAAAGTATGAAAATAGGGAAATTGGAAGTTGTCAGAAACAATATGGAATGAATAAAAATCGATATCCTAGGCATTAGTGTGCTGAAATGGACTGGTATTGGCCATTTTGAATCTGACCATCATATGGTTTCCTATGCTGGGAAAGACAATTTGAAGAGGAATGGTAATCACATTTATTGTCAAAAACAGCACTTCAAGATCTACCTTGAAGTACAATGCTTTCTATGATAGGATAATATCCATACACCTACAAGGAAAACCAGTTAACCCCATTTTTATTCAAACTTACACACCAATCACTAAAGCCAATGATGATGAAATTGAAGAATTCTACCAACTTCTTCAGGCTGAAATTGATCAAACATGCAATCAAATTGCATCAATAAAGACTGGAGATTGGAATTTGAAAGTTAAGAACAAAGAGGAAAGATCAGTAATTGAATAATATGGCTTTGGTGGTAAGATCACATGATTGAATTTTGTTTAAGACCAATGACTTACTCATGGTAAATACCTTTTTTCAACAACATAAAAGGCAGCTATAAAGACCTGGGGACTCTTGGGCCCTGAGTCAGTGACATAGCCACGGAGGACTAGAGTGGAGAGTGAAGCACCCAGCTGATAAGAAGAGAGGGCATATGCATAAGAACACCCACACTTGCAGATAATACCCACTT
>NW_006408614.1:3668251-3681106 GCF_000296735.1 Chrysochloris asiatica | reverse complement strand
AGATATACGATAGAATGAATGTAAAACTAATGTTCTCCCATGTAAACTATCACATAATTCACAATAAAACATTTAAGAAAAAAACCAGCAGCAGCAGCAACAACAAAATAAACCCCAAAACTCTGGACTTTACCAGATGAATACACAAGAACTAAATGGACTACATCTGTGGGAAAATACGAAGGAAAAGCTCAACATCAACCTAAACAAGGCCATGGGCCACCTATGGGACAGACCATCAATTGCTCATGTGCAAGTTCAGAATGAAGTCGAAGAAAATTAAAACAAGTCCACGAGAGCCCAAATATGACCTTGAATAGATCCCATTTAAGTTTAGAGACCATCTCAAGAACAAATTTGATGCACTAGACACTAATGACTGGACAGCAGTAGAGTTGTGGGGTGATAGCAAGAATATTATATATAAAGAAAACAAAAGTTTACTTAAATAAGAGGAAAGAAACAAAAGACTAAAAAATAGAAGTCTGAAGAGACAATGAAATTTGCTCTTAACCAAAGAGAGAAGCTAAAGCAACTGGAAGAAATTATGAACTAAAGAGCTGAAAAGAACATTTCAAAGGGCAGCTCATTAAGACAAAATAAAGTATAATGAAATGTATAAGACCTGGAGTTAGAAAAACCAAAAGGGAAGGATACACCGGAAAAAAAATGAAGAAAAAATTCAAACCTCAACTTTCAGTACTGAAGGAATCTGTGGACAAAATCTTGAATGATACAGGAAGCAACTAAAGATGAGGGAAGGAATACAGTTGACGTACCAAAAAGAATTGGTTAATGCTCAGCCATTTCAAGAGGTACCATAAGATCAAAACCAATAATGTTATAGAAAAAGGTCCAAACTGCACCAAAGATAATGCCAAAGAAACACCACTCCAGGAATTGATCTAACACAAATGGAAATGTTTAAACAGATTGATGCACACTTGTCTATGCCAAGAAATTTGGAAGACAGCTACCTGGCCAACTGATTGGAAGAGACCCATATATGTACACACTCCAAAAAAGGTGACTCCACAGAAAGCAGAAATCTTTAAGCAATATCAAATGCAAATTAAATTTTGAAGATAATTAAAAAACGGTTGCCACAGTATGTTGACAGGGATCTGATACAGAAGAGGATGCGAAACTAGGGATATCACTGCTGACATAGGCTGGATCTTGACTAAAAGATGTTTACTTGTGTTTTATTGACTATGCAATAGTTTTCAATCGTGTGGATCGTAAGAAACTATGAATAACATTGCGAAGAATGGGTACTTGAGAACACTTCATTATGCTCATGAAGAACATGTACAAAGGCCAAGAGGCAGTAATTTAAACAGAACAAAACATACTATCTAGTTATAAATCACAAAGTGTGCAGCAGGGTTGTGCCCTTTCACCATACTTATCCAATCTGTATGCTGAGCAAACAGTCTGAGAAACTGGATTATAGGAAGAAGAGCGTGACATCAGGATTGCAGGAAGACTCATTAACAACCTGTGACATGTAGATAACACAAGCTTGCTGGCTGGAGTGAAGACGCCTCAAAGTAGTTACTAATGAAGATCAATGACTGCACTTCAGTAAGGATTGTACCTCTGTGTAAAGAAAATGAAAATCCTCACAACTAGATCAGTAACATCATCATGATAAATAGAAATAACTGGTGTGGTGCTACAGAATAAGCAATGGACTGCAACCCACAAGGTTAGCTGTTCAAACCCACCAGTCACTCCTCAAAAACCCAAATAGGATCACAATGAGCCAGAACCAACTCAACAGCACTTATCAACAACAACAAAGAGTAAAAACTGAAGTTGTCAAAGACTTCATTTTACTTGGATCCACAATAAACATTCATGGAAGCAGCAGAGAAGAAATCAAATGACTTACTGCATTTGGCAAATCTTTTGCAAAAAAACCCTGGAAGTGCTAAAGCGCAAGGATGTCACTTTGAGTATTAAGGTGCGCCTGACCCAAACCATGGTATTTTCAATAGCCTCATTGTTGTTGTTGTTAAGTGCCATCGAGTCAATTCTGACCCATAGCAACCCTAGATAGGGTTTCCGAGGAGCAGCTAGTGAGCTTGAACCACCAACCCTGAAGTTCAAACGGCTTTGCAGTCTGGAGCATTAACCCACAGCGCCACACCAGGACTCAATAGCCTCATAAGCATGTGAAAATTGGGCAATGAATAAGGAAGACTGAAGAAGACTTGATGCATTTGAGTTATGGTGTTGGAGGAGAATATTCAAAGTATCATGGACTACCAAAAGAACAAACAAATCTGTCTTGGAGGAAGGAATGCCAGAATGTTCCTTAGAAGCGAGGATGGCAAGACTTTGTCTCTCTTACTTTGGACATGTTATCAAGAGAGACCAGTCCCTGAAGAAGGACATCAAGCTTGGTAAAGTGGAGTTAAAGACATGATAACTCTATATATGCAACTTGAGGTCCAGAATTACCTTGGTCCTATAAAAGAGCTGTATGGCCAACTTGAGGAAACTGGAATGAAATCTATACATTTGCTAATGGTAATAAATCAAATTAATTTCCTTACTTAAGATAATTGGACAATTATGTTTTTATAATATAAAGAAAATGGCTTTGTTTTAAACGTCTGCAACTTACTCTCAACCAGTTCAGAGAAAAGATGGGAAAAGCGCAAATGTGACCAAATTATACAACAGGGGCTCTGGGAGATGTAGGCCTGAAATTACACATTTTTAAGAAAAATACAAGCCTTTGAAGTATCAGAACCCTATCTATTTTATTGAATTACACAGAATAAATAAATACTCCCAACAACTGATAATATAACAATTAAAAATCACCTCATAACATGGAATAAATGACACACTAAATAAAAGAAGGTGAAATAATTATTTAAAGAATGAGTGGGCTACAAAATCATTCCATCCTTTTTCATATGGCTCAACTCAGATTTATTAGCTGCAAATTCAAATAAAGTGATCTCAAATGAGAATTATGTCAGTAAAAACACTGCCTTTCAACAGGTCAGAAATTACTTTACCCACTTAGGTTTTAAAAAGCATTCTAAGGGTTGAAAAGATTAAATGTCCTGAAAGGAACAAGAGCCCAGCACTTTTTACAAACACAGCTGCTGGTTAAACCTCTTGAGAAAAGCTCTGGAAGAGGAATCAACAGACAATGATTAAAAAATATTAAAAAGGTTTTTGGAATCCTTTATTATTAATCACTCCAATAAGTGACGTGTTTCTGAATGTTTGCTTAATGTTAGCATCCAGCTACTATATACTATGAGTCCTGGCGTGGCGCTGTAGGATAAATACTGGACTAGTTTGTAGTGCAAGGCCAGCAGTTCAAACCCACCAGGCACTCCTCAGAAACCCTATAGAGGGTCGCTATGAGTCAGAACCAACTCGAAGGCACTTAACAAACACAACTGTATTCTAGGATCTCTTCAGGATCTGGGCATGGAGCAATAAACCAAGCTTACAGGGTCCTGGTGTGGCACTGTGGGCTGATGTGTCAAGAATGCAAAGTCATTTGAACTACAGGTCGGTGGTTCAAGCTCACCAGCTGCTCCTTGGAAACCCTATACAGGGTTGATATGGGTCGTAATTGACTCGACGGCACTTAACAACTACACAGGGTCCTAACCTTCATGGCACTCACAATTTAGGAGGAGGAGACAGACCATAAATAAATACACAAATAACATGATAATGAAACAACCTGGTGACATGGTGACAAATGGGATAGGGGAAAGGGACGGACACTGCTTTAGTGATCAGGGAAAGGCTCTACGGAGGAGATAATGCTAGAGCCAAGACCTAAATTATGAGAAGTCCACTGTGTGAAGGCATTGTAGTAGAACCTTCGAGGTAGAAAGAACAAACACAAAAACAATAAAGGAACATGTTTTAAAAGCCACCAAAAAAGTATACTAATTCATAATTCATAGTCTATGAATGGCAGATGATGATACGGATTTTCTCCATTACCTGTCTCCACAGACACAGTCGTCGTGAGTCCTGTGTATTTAATTTAGTGAGGTCCATGTATACAGTAGCCATCTATGTTGCTTAAAAAAGGCATGTCCAATGAATAAGAAGTTCCAGTGGGGTGCTATAGGATAAGCACTGAACTGCTAAGCACAAGGTCGCTGATTCAAACCCATCAGCTACTCCTCAGAAACACTATTCAGGGTCACTATGAGTCAGAACCGACCCAACAGTACTTAACAACAACAATGAATCTGGTCTTGAAAAGTCCTCTCATGGGATCTCTGGCATCATCTCTATCTCCTATGCATGTTTTCCAACTTCTAATCCTTTCTTTGTTTCCGACTTTTATATTCCAATCACCAATACTTACCAATGCATCTTGACTGCAGGCTTGATTAGGCTATAGAGACTATTAAAATCTTCAGCTTTTTAATCTTTAACATTACTGATGGCATAAAGTTGAATAATAGTTGTACTAACTGGTCTTCCTTGTAGACACGGGAATTTTTTCCTGTCACTGACAGCATTCCACTTCAGAATAGATCTTGAAATGGTTCTTTTTGACAATGACATTGCTCTCCAATTTGTCATTCTGGGCATAGTGGCCCATATGATTATTCAATTCAAAATGGCTAATACCATTCCATTTCAGCTCAGTAATATCTAGGGTATAGATCTTCATGCATTTCATTTCATTTTTGACAATTTCCAATTTTCCTAGACTTAAATTTTGTACTTTCTGCATTCCAATTATTAATAGATGCCTTGAAGCTGTTTCTTCTCATTTTGAGTTATGCAACATCAGCAAATGAAGGTCCCAAAAGATTTACTTCATCCACGTTACTAAGTCAGCTCCACTTTGTGGAGGTCGCTCTTTCCAAGTCAGATTTTAAATGTCTTCAAACCTGAGGAGCTCATATTCTAGCACTATGATCAACATTGCACTGCTCTCCATAAAGTTTTCACAACTGTGTGGATCATAACAAATTATGAACAGCATTGCAAAGAATGAAAATCACAGAACATTTAATAATATTTCTGTAGAACTACCTAGACCAAGAGGCAGTCGTTGGAAGAGAACACGGATGTACTGCATGCTTAAACATCAGAATAGGTGTGTGTTGGGGTTGTATTCTTTCATCATATTCATTCACTCTGTACGCTAGACAAGTTACCCAAGAAGATGGACTACATGAAGAAGAATGTGACATCAGGACTAACAGAAGATTAACAACCTGTGACATGCAGATAACACAACTTTGCTTGCCAAAAGTGAAGAGGATTTGAAGCAATTACTGATGAAAGTTAAAGAATATAGCCTTCAGTAAGGATTACACAACATAAAACAAAAATCCTCACAACTGGACCAGTAAGTAACATGATCAATGGAGAAAAGTTTGACGTTACCAATCATAACCAACACCTATGGAAGCAGCATTCAAGAAATCAATGTCTTTTCTGGGGACTCTTGGGTCCAGAGTCAGTGACATAGTCACAGAGGACTAGAGTGGAGAGTGAAGCGCCCAGCTGATAATTAGAAAGAGCACATGCATAAGAACACCCACACTTGCAGATAATACCCACTTGACTTGGCTTCAATGACTGGATGATCAGAGCTCAACCAGAAGAAGAAAGAAAAGGGAAAAAAGAATAATCTGATACAATTTGATAGACTTGACCTACACCTATGGAAGCAGTAGCTCAAAAGAGGGAACAAATCCTTACAACAAGAATCATTCCCACCCCCTCCACACACAGAGTAGACAGAGATGGGGAACTTGGACATTGGCTACCCAAAATGGGCTGGGGGGGGGCGGGGGCTACAAAGGCAAGAAGTGACTGGCTTACAAGCTTTCAAGAGGGAACCTAGATCCAGAGGGCCTGGAGGAAGGTAGAATCTCCAGTGAGTAGAATTCAATCTGACTAGGCAGGGCTGATGCAATGAAATGCAGACGGGTCTCTTGTGATACAATAGTGAATAATTGTTATCAGGACTGATTGTGAGGGTTGGAAATGTAAAGGTAGATGTTTTATAGCAAGGATGGAAGTGATTAACTTTCCAGTCTAGGAGCGGAGGTCCCTAGGACCATCAAGAGAGAAAAGCGGAGAGCGGGACCCTACCCAGAGAAGCAGTGATGCCTGAGATGGAGGCAGTGACGATGACATCGTCATGGAGCGATGGAGGAGCTGGGGACTTTTGATCCAGAGAGGGAGAGGGACTGTGTGTTGAAGACTGGGGGAGGGGGGGAGCAGCCTTGCAGGATGTACCCTTTGGTTGATGATGCATGGAGGGAATTGAAACCATGGTAATGAGATGATATACGATAGAATGAATGTAAAACTAATGTTATCCCATGGAAACTATCACATAATTCACAATAAAACATTAAAAAAAAAAAAAGAAATCAATGTCTTTTATTGGATAAACCTGCTGCAAAAGATCTCTTTAAACTGTTGACAAGCAAACACGTCACTTTGAGGACTAAGGTACACTTAACCAAGTCATGATATTTTTAATCATCTCATATTCATATTAAAGCTGGATAATAAATAAGGAAGACTGGAGAAGAATTCATGCATTTGAATTCTGGTGTTGGAGAAGAATATACCATAGACCGTCAGAGAACAAACATTTCTATCTTAGAAGATGTACAGCAAGAATTTTCCTTAGAAGAGAGGATGGCCAAACTTTCTCTCACATACTTGGGACATGTTATCAGGAGGGACCAGTACCTGCAAAAAGACATCGTGTTTAGTAAAGTAGAGGGCCAGTAAAAAAGAGAAAGACCTTCACTGTGATGAAGACCCTCACTAAGATGGACTGACACAGTGGCTGTGACAAATGTGAAGCTGGTGCAGGACCACTGCTTTATTCTTTATACCAAAGCTCGCTGTAAGGCAGAACCGCCTCAACGGCACCTAATAACAATAATACATGACATGAAAGAATTGCCAATATTTTTATAAGCTGTGAATATTTCACATAAAAGCTTCAATACTGAAAAGTGAGATATGTAAACATAAAATAAACGTCAAGGATTTCTTAAATATATTTTAGCAGAGAAAAAATGAAGCAGATGTGCAAAACCTGTGGAATTTGGAGACAGGTAAATGGAAGACAATAGAAAAATAAACTATTTTCTACATTTTAGTATGTCTCTAATTTTTCATAACAAATTTTTTTTTAATGTCACATACCAGAAAACATCATATATAAAATCAAAAAAACAAAGTTGGAACTGCCACCAAGTCTTTCCCTTGCTCCCATTTGTCAGTTCAGTCCTTAATGCTTCAGTCCAATCTTCTGATGACTTCATTTGAAGAGGTAAAAATGAAAGCTTTAAAGACAGGTTGACACTAGATAGGGCCTCAATTCTACGGCTGAATCCAGCTGCTATGACAGATAGTATCTCAAGAGCTAATCCATCAAAGAACTAAAACAAACAGCCACATGCTGACAAACAGCAAACCACTTTTCTTGAGAAATAAGAAAATTTCCAGAACCCAACAAACACATCTTGCCAAGGATGAAAAGCACATATGAAGGTTGCTTTCCCTTCTACTCCACGGAGACTTCTCTGACAAAGATCTCCTAATTGTGAAATTCCAGTCAGTTCTCAGTCTTGATCTCACTTGACCTTGCACTTGATACACGTGAACCTCCTTCTTGAACCTTGCTTGGCACACGTGACACCAACACTGAAGATGCCCAGATCCACTTCTTCCTTGTACTGAAAAGTGCTGCATCCACAGTCCTCCCTGAGAGGCAGTAAGCATGTTGTATTCCAGGTGACCAGTTCTGAGAGAACCAAGAGTAGGCCCCTAGCCCAACAATCTATGATCAACAGAATGGTATGAAAAGATGTCACAAACTTCTGCTTTCTTTGGCTAACAGAAGTCATATTTTGAAAACCCTTCTGATACCAAATCACTATATCTGCTGAATAAAATATTACCAACTTCTTGTAAAATGAGGAACTGAGCTCTCGAAAAAGCCAAAAAATTCCCAGGAGTTAAAAATCAAGTGGGAGTGGTAATCTAGAATAATAAATAGAAGATGAGGTTCCAGAGACCCTGGGAGCTTTTCTGATGCTGCCACCACCAAGAGACTGTGGTTTAAATCTGGAGGAGGGACAGAAGATTGGCCCCAGATATTAGATGAAGTATAAAGATGGGGAAGTGAGTCTCCCTGAAAAAAATAAGAAAACCCTGAAGTGCAGCACACTCAAGTGAGGAAGTAGACTAAAAGAAATGCATCTCCAAGTGAAGAAAAAAATCAGTGATAACCTAGAATAATATATGATTCCATATAAATGAAACATCCAAAATAAATAAATCCTAATTTGGAAGAAGTGCAACCAGAGTGTTCCTTGGATACCAAGATGGCCAAACTTCGTTTCTCATACTTCAGGCATATTGTCAGGAGGGACCAGTCGCTGGAGAAGGATCTCATGTTTGGTAAGGCGGAGGGTCAGAGAAAAAGAGGAAGACCACCAACAAGATGGTACTGGCCAAGTGGCAGCATCGATGGACTCAAGTGTGGCAACAGTAGTGAGGTTGGCCCAGATTCGGGTAGTGTTTCCTTCTGCTGTGCATAAGGTCACTATGAGTTGGTACCGACTCGATTGCACCCAACAACAACAATATATTAGTAGTTGCCAGGCAATGGAGGGAGGAGAAATTTGGTATGGGGTTTCTTATTGGAATGATTTAGATAGCAGTAATGATTATAGAACACTATGTAAATACTAAAAACATTGAATTGCTGTAGTTGTTAAGTGTTGTGGAGTTGGTTCTCACTTATAATGACCCTGCATAGACTTTCTGAGGAGCGACTGGTGAGTTTGAACTGTTAACCTCGCAGTTCAAACTGACCTTGAGGTCAAACGCATATTCTCCAGAGCCACACACCAGTACTCCCACTAAATGTTGTTGTTGATAGGTGCATCAAGTCAGTACCGACTCATAGTGACCCTGTGCACAACAGAATGAAACAATGCCCGGTCCTGGGCCAACCTCACAATTGTTGCCACACTGGAGCCCACTGATGTTGCCACTTTGCCAATCCATCTCGCCAGGGGTCTTCCTCTTTTTCTCTAGTATATATTAAATTGATAAAACTGTGAATGCCACATTATCCACAGAGGCTCTTTCAAATTGGGAATCCATCAGCATTTCTAAGTGTTTTCTAGACGGACACTAAGCTCAAGATGGCTTCAGGACACTTTCCGTGATTTCTACGAGACATATAATAAATTTTTATGGTGTTGGGAGTAAAGGGAACTCATTCCGTGAGCCAATACACCAATCAATAATTACTAAGAATGCAAAGCAAATCAGCCCACAATTAAGAGAAAATAATAGAAATAACAAATACAACAGAATTATTTTTCTTAAATGTTTAAATTACTCAGATTCTATTCCAGATGCTCAAGGGATGCTCAAGGGAGAGAAGACTGAGCACCTTCACTAGAGTTTGTGTTTTCAGAAAAACCCAACACAAATGTTACAGATGAACTAGGTGGGATTAAGACCAGATTGGACACTTTAAAAGAAAAGATTAGTAAATATGATGGCACAATCATAGTAACGACTCAAAATAAAATCAAGAGAAAATAAGACTAAAAAAGAGATAAAGACCATCACTGAGCTTTTTATATCAAATATAAAAGAAGGAACCCTGGTAGCCACTATAACATAAGCACTGGACTGTTAACCATAGTTTACCAGTCACTCTAAAGAAGAAAGATGACGCTTTCTGCTCCTATAAAGATTTACGATCTTGAAAACACTAGACAGGGTTTCTACGGGTTGGAATTGTCTTAGTGGTGGTGGGCTGGGTTGAGTTGTGTTGGTAATGCACAAGGGAACTTCAGAAAGTTTGCTGAAAAATAGAATTTAAAGATCATGGAGAGAACAAACAAGATGGTGGATCGGGTGGAAGTGCAGTAAGGAGCTCTGTCAGCAACAACACAGAATACAGGACCAAGCAGGCTCAGGGGATAGTCCCAGAACTCTGAACCACATATAAAGGAATATTTAGAAGGTTGGAAGGCTTACAGCTAAGGGAATTTGTAGTAGAAGCAAGAAATCCATTGCTTTCTAATTCAAGACGCTCAGCTGCTCCTGGAGCTGCCATCTTGGATGAGACCAAGAGGGGGAAGTATCAGAACAGCCACGGACGCCTGGCGGAACCACTGAGATAAAGGTGAGGACATTCTTTTCTTTTGGTATCTGTTCATTGGTCTCTCGCTATCTGCGTACCTCCATTCTGGTGACTATAGGGGTGCCTGAGCTAGTGGACAACCCAGCCTTACCCTCGGAGGGTTCTACTATGCATATGCACAGATCTCCTCGAAATTTAAAGAGACAGTTTCCACTTAAAACCAAACGGCCATAGCCAGCCCTGAACTGTTTATAACTAGAAAAAAGGACTGAACAGGGACTGTGGAGCAGGATAGGCAGACTAAAAAGGAAATAGGTCAAAAATTAAATCCTAAGTTACGTCAAAATGACCAACAGTGGCATCCTGAAATTTCTCAAGAAGAAGAGTGAAAAGGGAAGCCCATTTCCTGATCACATCTACCTGGAGGCAATCAGAAAGCATAAAAATAACAAAATACACACCCATCTAAGTATTAAGGCCACAGATAACCCCTGAAGACACCCAAAAAACAGAAGCAGATGACCATATCTGCATATGTCCAGAAACGAGATAAAGTGACTGAGGCAAATTAGCTGGAAGTAGACCTACACTCCATACTGGAATATGGGCAGACTTAGGAAGTGCCGGAGAAGGAATTCAGAAAAATGATTATAAAATGTATCAAAACACTATATAATGGAGTTGAGGAAAATAAGGAAGAAGTCAGGAAAGCATTACAGTAACAATCAAATAAGATAGATACAGCATTGGAAACAATTCAAAACCTACAGAAAGAGGTCCAAACTATTAATAATAAAATATAAGAAATGGACAATATACTGAAAGGGCTAAGGAGTAGAACTGAAGAGAAAGAAGCCAGAACTAGTAAGCTAGAAGATAAACCTCTCAACACTTCTTGATAGAACAGCAAACACAAAGAAGGATTAAAAAAATCTGAAGAAGGGCTAAGATTCATGTTGGACACCATGAAGAGGAATAATTTAAGATTTATTGGCATTCCAGAACAGGAACAATCACACAAGTCCACAGAGGAGATAGTTGAAGAGTTTCTGGAAGAAAATTGTCCTAACATCCTGAAAAGTGAAAAGATAAGCATTCAAGAAGCTCAACGAACCCCAGGAGGGACAGACTGTAAAAGACAATCACCAAGACATGTAATAATCAAGCTCTCCAAAATCAAAGATTAGAACAGGATCTTGAAAGCAGCTACGGAAAAGAGAAGTGTAACACAGAAAGGCAAACAAAGCAGATTAAGCTCAGATTTCTCAACAGAAACCATGCAGGCAAGAAGGCAATGGGAAGACATATATAAAACCCTGAAAGAAAAAAACTGCCACCCAAGAATCCTCTACCCAGCAAAGCTGTCAATCAAATATGACAGTCCAGGATAAACAGAAGCTAAGGGATTTTGCCAAAGCCAACCCTGCTATGAAAAACATCCTAAAGAAGTTCTGTGGACTGAGAACCAACAAGAACAGACAACAAATACAGAATGACGTACGTGGCAGCATCACCCTGAACTCAATCTACATATGGAAGAGTCAAGAACAGAATAAAATTATAAGAAGAGAGGATTTGGGAGGTCAGTCTATGATCAAAACAATTACAATGTGAAAGAAAGTAAACACAGATGAAGAGATATCCAGGTGGTGGGAAGGTCAGGTAGATTACAGGATAAAACAGACTGTCTTAAATGGAGGGTAGAACTAATGGAACATAAGGTAACCACGATGGGGTTGGAGTGGGGGGTTTATTTTGGGTGTTGGGGAGGGCAATCCAAGAAGTGGGGAGGAGGCAGAGGAATAAGATAGATAGAGGAACACTGAGACAGGTTTGCATGACCTAGTGTGAAGAGGTAAATAGTGATGCATACTCAACCTTGCAAAAACAGGGCTCTGGGATAAAGGGATCTAGGTATAGTTTGAAGAGGGTAAATAATACTAAAATCCTTGACTGCCTTATGAATATTACTTTCCCTTGCCTACTATTGTAAAATAGACACTTGAATGTGATAGAAAGGAATGTTGGGAAACATAATTAAAGAAAACTTGTAAGCCAGTCTTCAGCCTATAACTGATTGGAATACCTAAAAGGGGTTCTACAACTTGCCCAGTGAAGTAGGCCTCGTGCAAAGCCTTACAGAGTATAGGACCTTAGCTGGAATCCTGAGTCCCATCCAGAACCTTATAAGGTGGGACATTCCCACTAGAAAGGACAAGCAGACTGCAACAGCTACAATGACAGAAGATACATCTTCAAAGAAAGATCATCAAGAAAAACCCAAAACAAAAATGTCAGCATGTGCAAGCTACCACATAACATGGATGAACCTTGAGGGCATTATGTTGAGTGAAATTAGTCAGTCACAAAAAGAGAAATACTGCATAGGACCACTACTGTAAAAGACTAAGGGAAAGAACCCATACTAAAGGGGGGTGGAGGGGATTCTTTGTTGATTATTGGGATGTTGAGGGTGGGTGAGGGAAGGGAGGGGAAGGCGGAGCACAGGGCAGGGATTAGACACAGGATAGTGTGGGTGCTAGGGAGGAGGTAATATACAAGTACGGAGAGGGGAATGGAAGAACAAAGCAGATGGGAGAACAATTAGGCAGGTTTGAATGTGCTAAGTGGGGCAGAGGTAAATAATGATATATGCACAACCTTGGAACAACAGGGTTCTGGGATACAGAGAT
>NW_006408614.1:3664981-3666942 GCF_000296735.1 Chrysochloris asiatica | reverse complement strand
CTGAAATGGAGCCAGAGATGATGACGTGGAACGATGGGGCAGCTGGAGACTTTAGATCCAGAGAGGGAGAGCGACTGTGTGCTGAAGACCTGGGGGGTATGGGGGAAGGATTGCATGGAGGGGACTGTAACCATGGCAGTGAGACGATATACGATAGAATGAATGTAAAACTAACGTTCTCCCATATAAACTATCACATAATTCACAATAAAATATTTAAGAAAAAAAAAATGTCAGCATGACTAGCTACTACAAGAATAAGCAAGCTGTTCACCAGGAAGACATCAAGGCTAGCAATCAAGTGCCTTCAGGAAAAATTCCCCTCTAAGACTGAAACTCAAAGGGAATACACAAACAAGCACGTAAGCTTGCTGGAGACCACAATGGAAGAGTCAGAAAGGCATCAATGAAGAAATGGCCTGAGTTCAACCCCAGTCTATTGAATCCCGTTGACCTGGAGATCAGACAGAGAAGAGGGAGGGCTGGTTGGTCCAAAGTGTGGTGAGACTTGAGGACACTTGAGCCCATGGACAAGGACTTAGCCACAGAGGGCTAGAGCTGAGAGTGAAGCATCCAGCTGATATGAAGTGAGGGGAGAGGCACAAGAACACCCAAACTTGCAGACAGTACCCTTTTGACCTAGCCTCGATGGCTCGATAATCAGAACTCGACTAGAGGAAGATTGAGGAAAAAAAAAAATTTTTTTTATTTTTGGATAAAGGAAACAAGGGGGAATTGCTTCAATTTGATGAACGTGACCTATAATCAGAGCGGTAGTTACTCTAAATATCAACAGAGAGGGAAAGAGTCTTCACATCAAGTATCAATGCAATCCCCTCTGTACACAGGGTAGATAGGGACGGGCAACTTACACATTGGCTACCTAAAATGAGGTGGCAATAAAGGCACGAAGTGACTGGCTTACAAGGTTTCAAGAGGGAGTTTAGTTTAAGAGTATGGGGGGAAAGAAAGACTTCCCACTGAATAGCTGTCATCTTGTCTAGATGGGTCTGGTGAAAAGAGATGGGGATAAGATTCATAAGAATCAATAGTGAATAATCATCATGATTAATTGCGACTGTCACAATTGTAAAAGTAGAAGTTTTGTAACAAAAAAAAGGGGAGTGGTTAATCTTAAAGTCCAGAAACAGAGGACCCTAGGATCATCAAGAGAGAAGCTCACAAGCAGAATGCGGGACCTTATCCAGAGAAGCAGCAGCACCAGAGATGGAGGCAGAGATGGGGGTATGGAGAGGGGGAACGGCTGAGGGCTCTAGATTCATGGACTAAGAAGAGAGGGACTAAGAGCTGGTGGCCAGGGGGCAGACTTGCAGAATGTGCCCTTTGGAGATATAAATTATTATATATGACTGAGTGGGGTTTTTGTTTGTGTGTTTATTTTTTTAAAAAGCTAAAGTGGATAGTGAAAAATACTGTTAACTGATAGTACGTGGAGGGGATTATAATCATTGTAAGGAAACAAGGTGTGATATTTTTAATGTAAAACTGATGATATGCCCTGTAAACTTATACTCAATCCACAATAAAAACCTTAAATAAATTTTAAAAAAAGATCATGGAATTTTTCCATGAACTTTTAGAAGTCCCCTTGAATGTAGAATTGGAATTGACAAAGGAAGGGGCAAAAAAAAAAGAGATCTGAAGGAATAATAGCATAATATTTTTTCATATTTTAAGAACGAGAAATCCACTGAAGGAATAATAGCATAATATTTTTTCATATTTTAAGAACGAGAAATCCACAAATCCAAAAAAGTCAGCACATGCCAGACTATAAAAGAATTATACCAGAACTTTATCATCAAATTGCTTAAAGAAAAAAAATCTTAAAAGCACAGAGGCAAAACAACACACTACATACAAAACAAAAATGGGCATGACAGTAGACCTCACTTCAGAAACAATGCAAACGAGTAGGCAGTGGTGTGCCATCTTTAATG
>NW_006408614.1:3663384-3664881 GCF_000296735.1 Chrysochloris asiatica | reverse complement strand
GAAACTCCTGACAACCTAAAATTCTATAGCAAGCAAAAACATCTATTAAAAGGACATTTTCAGGAACACAAAGATGAAAGAATTCATTACCAACAGTCTCTCACTCAAATCAAGATGGGGAACTGTCAGCATTTCAAGCCAGATTCAGACAACGGATTGGAACTAGGATCTCATTGCTAGCATGAGATGGATTTTGGCTGAAAGCAGAGAATACCTGAAAGATGTTTATCTGACCTTTATTGCCTATCCAAGGTTTTCAATTGTGTGGATCATGGGAAGCTATGGGCAACACTGTGGAGAATGAGTATTCCAGAATACTTAATAACACTTAATTGTGCTCATGAGGAACCTGTACATAGATAAGAGATACTTGTTTGAACAGAATAGCGGAACACTGAAGGCTTTAAAATTAAGAAAGGTGTGCACCAGGGTTGTACTCTCTCACCACACTTATTCAATCTATACGCTGAGCAAATAATCAGAGAAGTTGGATTATATGAAGAACGTGGCATTAGGTATGATGACTCATGAACAACCTGCATTATGCAAATGATACAACATTGTTTGCTTAAAGCGAAGGAGACTTAAATTACTTACTGATGAAAATCAAAGATTACAGCTTTCAGTATGGGTTGTACCTCAATGTAAAGAAAACAAATATCCTCACCAATAAACAACATCAAGATAAATCGAAAAAAGACTGAATTTGTCAAAGAGTTGTTTTTGCTTAAATTATCCATCAACATTCATGGAAGCAACAGTAAAAAAAAAAAAAAATCAAATAACATATTGCATTAAGCAAGTCTGCTGCACAAGACCTCTTTAATGTGTTCAAGAGCAAATATGTCAGTTTGAGGACTAAGATGCGCCTGACCCAAGCCATGGTATTTTGAATAACCTCATATGCATATGAAAGTTGGACAATGAATAAGGAAGACCATAGAAGAACTGATGCATTTGAGTTACAGTGTTGGAGGAGAATATTGAGAGTACCATGGACTGGCAGAAGAACAAACAACCCTGTGTTGGAATAAGTACAGCCAGAATGCTCCTTAGAAGTCAGGATAGCCAGAATTTGTCTCTCATACTTCAGCCATATTATCAGGAGGGGACAGAGGGGCCAGTCCTTCGAGAAAGACATGATGCTTGGCAAAGTGAAGGGTCAGCGACAAAGAGAATAACCCCCAACGAGATGGATTAGCATAGTGGCAGCAGCAATGGGCTCAAGCATGTTAATGACTGTGAGGCTGGTGCAGGACCAGTCATTGTTTCGTTCTATTGTGCATAAGGTCATTATGAGTCGGTACCAACTCGATGGCACCTAACAACAACAATACTCACTCAAAAAAAAAAAAAGTTCAGAGGAGTCTTTCAGAAAAATGGAAAATTATGTTGTTGTTGTTGTTGTCAGGTGCCATCGAGTCGGAACCGATTCAAAGCGACCCCATGCACAGCAGAACGAAACAATGTTCGATCCTGGGCCAACCTCACTACCGC
>NW_006408614.1:3661191-3661665 GCF_000296735.1 Chrysochloris asiatica | reverse complement strand
ATGCATACTCAACCTTGGAACAACAGGGCTCTGGGATACAGGGATCTAGGTATAGTTTTTGAAGAAGGTAAATAATACTAAAGATGCTTGACTGTTTTATGAATATTGGTTTTCCTTGCCTACTATTGTAAAATAGACACTTGAGTGTGATAGAAAGGAATGATTTGTAAGCCCGTCTTCAGCCTATAACTGACTGGAATACCTAAAAGGGGTTTTACAACTTGCCCAGTGAAATAGGCCTCGTGCAAAGCCTTTACAGAGTATAGGACCTTAGCTGGAATCCTGAGTCCCATCCAGAACCTTATGAGGTAGGACATTCCCATTAGAAAGGACAAGCAGACTAGAACAGCTAAAATGACAGAAGATACATCTTCAAAGAAAGCTCATCGGGAAAAACCCAAAACAAAAAGTCAGCATGACTGGCTACTACAAGAATAAGTAAGCAGTTTGCCAGGAAGACATCAAGGCTAGCAA
>NW_006408614.1:3652147-3661091 GCF_000296735.1 Chrysochloris asiatica | reverse complement strand
CAGATTTGCCCAGTGCAATACGTCGTCTGATCTCTTGACTGCTACTTCCGCGAGTGTTGATAGTTGATCCAAGAAGAATGAAGTCCTTGACAACTTGGAAATCTGGATCTACACATAGCAATAAAGAGCACCAAAAATGGGAAATAATTGGGAAAATATAAACTATTTTCCTTATGAGTTTATACTTTCTAAAAGATAACTGACTAAAATAAGAAGAAAGAAAACTTAACAGAGATGATATAATGTTATTGGCACATTTCATCCTACTCTCAGACAGACATTGAAGACTGAATGGGGAAGAGTAGAGGAACCTAAGGATTCAAGGAATGAATGAGATGATAGTACGTTCTCTGAGAATTTCTTTTTCCTCCCATATTCCATGCAAGAAATGTCTGAAATGTCCAGGGCTTATGGAATAGAGGTCATCAGTTAACTATTGAGGTGACTTTGAAACACCAACAGAAGATATCCAAATGGTAAGGAACTCTGACCTGAGGTCAAATTTGGAACTCACTGGAGAACAAATAGTAACTAAAAACTAAAGTTCTGAAGACAGATGAGATCAGCCTAGAGAGAGAATCTGGAGTACAAAGAGAAAGAACCTTGAGGAATCTCAAAGTTAAACAGACAGAAAGGAGGAGATCACAACTGTCAAGAAGACTGAGAGGGATTGACCTCTTCAGGAGGAGACTGAAGAGAAAACATGGGAGAGTCTGATGCCAAGAGCATCAAGTTTCCAGAAAGTCACAGACATTAAAGTAGGCATTAAGAGAAGTAAAATAAAGAATTGCGTGTTCACTAGACTTAGTAGTGTGGAGGACACGACAGTTAATGAGAGCACTTTTATGAAGTATTGTGGCTAACACACAGAGAGTACTAGGCAAGAACGGGAGAGGAGGTGGAGCAAGCAAGCTCAGTCAACTCTTGGGAGAAGTTTGACAGTGAGGAGGGTGAGATAGAATCAAAAGATTGGATCTGCTGTTCTCGTTTCTAAGGAAGGGGGAAAGAGAGCCTGTTAAAATATTAATGGGAATGAAGAGTAGAAAAGGTGAGGGCAAGGAAAACTGATAGCTCTGTGAGGGCAGGAGGAAATATGGGAAGGATACATGTGGGTTATTTAGCACTCCCTCAAAGTATCCTGGTGTGGTGCTGTGGGGTGATGCGCTGGTTGCAGGGTCAATTCGAATCACAAGGTGGGCAGTTCAAACTCACCAACCGGCTCCTCGGAAACCCTATACAAAGGTCGCTGAGAATCAGAACCAATTCAACAGCACTTAACAACAACACAAACATCCTGTACTGCTCAGGCTCTAAGCCCTTTCTTACATACTTCACTCACCCTCCACTCCAACCTCAGTCTAAAACTCAGACCCATTCTTAAAAGACCAGTTCAGTTCCATATCCTCTTCCTGCTAGGAGCTTCACCTCATTTCTCCAGCTCAGTGGGGTCCCTTCTCTGCAATCCCACAACACGCCATGTTTCCCACATCTATTTGACCAAACAATTCTTCAGAGCAGGTTCCAAGAGTTCACACTGGGAAATTCTACTTGGGAGCATGCTCCTTTCTGACCATCTCAAGCCCTAGCCCTTCAATATAACGTTTTCTAATCAAACGAGAACAAAGCAATACCTCCCCCTTGTAAAGTCCTAAACAATTATCTTTCGGAATCTTTTGGATTTAAGGTCTTAGAATGAAAGCTCTCAGACTACAGGGGCCTTGCCATCTTGTTCACCATTGTAGTTCCAATGCCTATAAGGGTTTGCACATAGTCAGCACCCAGGAAATGTTTACAAAATGAATTACATTAGATGCCCTGTTACTTCTCAACAACTACAAATTACTGAAGAGAAGGGACAACGTCTTAGGCCTACATCACAGCGCCCTACCGAGTAGACATTTAATACATACTCTTCATTACCATGATGATAATTTATGGCACGAAAGGATAAGCACTGGACTGCTAACCACACCATCCACTCCTCGGAAAGTCACCACTTAACAACAGTGTTACTTAGGGGAGTGCCGTGGCTCTGTAGGACAAGCGCTGGACTGCTAACCACAAGGTCAGTGGTTGGAGCCCACCAGCTGCTCCACAGAGAAAGATGAGGCTTTCTGCTACTGTAAAGATTTATAGCCTCAGCAACCCTATGCAGAGGTCCACAGGAATTGGAACCAACTCAATGGCACTTAACCACGCTACTCGAAGAAGCTCTGGTGGTGTCGTGAGTTCAGTACCGGGTTACTCACCACAAGGCTGGGAATTCAAACCCACCAGCTGTTCCACAGGAGACAGGTGAAGCTGCTTGTTCCCATGAAAATGTACAGCTTTAGAAAGCCTCCGGAGCAGTTCTACTCTGCCCTACAGGGTCATTAGAGTTGGAACGACAGTATATTTAGTTTTTTAAAACGACTGTTGTTGTTAAGTACTGTTGAGTCAATTCCGACCTATAACGACCTTGTATAGAATTTCCAAGGAGCAGCTGGTGAGCTTGAGCCACTGACCTTGCAGTTCAAATGACTTTGTAGTCTGATGCATTAGCCCACAGCACCACACCAGGACTCCTTTTTAATAAGATACTGGGAATTAAATGCACAGGGTTTGGCAATATACCTTGATCCTGATGAAAAAGAATGAAATGCCTTTGTAATTTATCTCATCTCTACTTTTAAAAGACAGTAAGAATAATTGTCTTCAAAATACTAAACCATTTCCCCATATTCCAGAATCTATAGAAAACCCGAAAGGCAACTGAGCTGTCTTTCCCTCATTTATGAAATGTTTTGAATAAATTCATTGTTGTTGTTGCGGCTAAGTGCAATCGGGTCAGTTCCAACTCATAGCAACCCTGTATAGGGATTCCAAGGAATGGCTGGTGGGTTTGAGCCACTAACCTTGCAGTTCAGTGCTTATCCTATAGTACCTCACCAGGACTCCAATAAATTCACAAAGTACTCCAAAACCTCAGTGCCTATTATAAGGTGCTGGAGAAGCTTCCGGTTTAGCGGCAGCAGAGCATAATCAGGTAGGACAGGCTCCGTGGGGGAGGGGCTGAAAACCCAGAGACGCTGCTCTCATGGAACAGCACCAGAGCTCTGGATCTAGCCTAAGGGTCAGGGCATCAGTTTCTCGCAACTGCCAGTGTAAAATTCATGGTATAGAGGAAACCATTGTGATTTAGAAATTGGTCAAGACACGGACTCCCTCTGTGACCATCTAGACTGGTACAGGGAACTGGCACTATAAGTGGCACAGTGACATTTGCAAAAGGAGGTGTGAGGGGATTCTACACATTTTTTTCCTCCTATTCCCTGACACACCTTCTTTGCCCAGCCCAGACGCCTTCAGGCGGGTGGGTACACACCCCAAAAAAAGTCCAGCGTTGAGAACACAGCTTTCCCACAGCACAGAGAGAAAGAGCCCCATGGGTCCAAAGGCAAATTCTTTGGCTGCTGCTTTTGACTTCTGTCTGTGGGTCCCAGCCCTAAAGTTAACTTGTGCGGGACCCTTTATTTCTGCTTATCCAGCCAGAGGAAAAAAACAGGTTTGGCCTGACAGATAAACCATATGAACAATCTGTAAAACACCAACATAAAAAGATGCAACTATTTCAAGAATTCCACTGTGCACAAGCAGATACCTAACTGACCTTCAGAGACAAAAACAGTAAACAATCTTTCTCCCATTAATTTCTCAATATCTATCTGCGCACCTTTACAGTGATAACTAGAGGAGGGGCCTGAGCGAGTGGACACCCCGACCCACTACTGGAGGCTTGTATGGTGCAAACACACTGCCTGTGTAGCAAGGCAACTGGCCAGTTGGCCACAGTTTTATTTTTGTTTCAAAGTGGTGGTTTTTGTCTCCTCTTCTATATTTCTTCTGCTTTTGGTTCTTTTGAACACACATTTCTCCTGGAAGTGGGAGCTTTTTCTCTAACGTTACCCAAGAAGAGACAGCAATCATGGCCATATAGCCAAGCTACAAGCATACCCCATAATATTCCACCATTAAGAAAAGAGCCAATAACAGCTGTTAAACATTAAATGTGAAAAGCCTGTCTCCTGATCATCTCCACCAGGAGACACCCAATAAGCTTAATAACACAGCAACAAACATCCATTTAAGCATTAAAAATCTACATAACCACTGGAAATAACAAACAAAGGATATCAAGACATGCCCAAAACCAGAAAAGAGTAGCTGAGACAAAAGAGCTGCAGACGGATACAGGCTTGCTAAAAGAGGAAGAGCAGGTTTTGGATTTGCCTGAGAAGGAATTCATAAGAATGATATCGAAACAAATTCAAATGCTCCAAAAAGGGGTGGAGGAAAACAAGTGAGAAGTCAGGAAAGTACTACAAGAGCAATCAAACAAGATCGATACAGCATTGGAAACAATTCGAAACCTGCAAAAAGAGGTCCAGATGATTACTAATAAAATATAAGGTGCTGGAGTTTCCATGTTCCCGTTTCAGTAATACACAGGCCTACACCAGTCATGGCAGAAGTCAATTGAGAATGCTAGGGTGGCTCTACAGTGTCATCCCCACCTACTAAAGACACATCATCTTACTGCCACTGAAGTACCAGAGCTCAGGTCACACAATAACAAAGAAACAAAAGATTTGCAATGAAGCAGCAAAACCAAAACTGAAGGAATTCACCCAGGATCTTCGCAGATACCAGACTGCTTATCAAATAAGGCCCAAATATGTTATCTGAAATAGAAGCTATCTCATCGTTTCAATAAATAGCTTCATTTCTCATGAGTACTTTGTACAAGATGCTATTATAAATTCCATCTCCGGTTTCTCGCCCACATTTGATTACTACCATTAAAATCATCTACAGAATTATTCCATTGGAACGGGTAAAACAACTTCTTGATTGTCACCCCAAATGGCATTTTCAACAACCTGAAAAGTAGTCTATCCTTTCCTCTGGGGATACATGTGTAAACTTTGGAGGTAAGTTCTAGACAAAGCTCCAGTCAAACACAAGTACCTTTAGAAGCATGGTCATCCAGTGTGTTTGCAGAAAGAACAGATAGAGAAGCATGATATTGAAAAGGAAGGGGACAAAATAAAAACTTCACCATTTTAAAGGAAATCAGAATCTCAAGTGGCACAGGAAAGCACTCGCTGGCTCAGCCCCAAAGAGCCAAAGAAATTCTTCTGTAAAGACGAAGCGAGCAGTCACACTGCACTCGGCCTATCCATGACAGGGGCACCTGAGCAGGACCAGAATAAACGTAGGCCCTCCCCTCAAAAGCTGGACTTCAGCATTTCTAAAAAGCCACCCTAAAAGGCTCTGAAATTCATAACCTCTATTTTGCTAGCCCCTGCTCCCCCTAGTTAAGAAGCCTTTGTGAACTTACTTTCCTTCACGACTTTTTGGGGAGATTTTCTTCCCTCTATTTTGGATATTTAAAAACATACAAAATAGGAGGAATGTTCTAATGAATCCCCAAATGCTCAGCATATAACTCAACCATCAAGAGAGAACAAACAAGACGGTGAATTGGGTGGAAGTGCAGTGAGGAGCTCCGCTGGTAACAACACAGGACCAAGCAGGCTCAGGGGATGGTCCCAGAACTCTGAACCACATAAAAGGAATATTTAGATTGTTGGAAGGCTTACAGCTAGGGGAATTTGTAGCAGGAGCAAGAAATCCATTGCTTTCTAATTCAAGATGCTCAGCTACTCCCGGAGCCACCATCCTGGGTGACACCAAGCGGAAGCAGTATCAGAGCAGCCACGGACGCTTGACAGAACCAAGAAGATAAAGGTGTGGTAGCTGTTCATTGGTCCCTTGCTGTCTGCACGCCTCCATTTTGGTGACTATAGGGGTGCCTGAGCGAGTGGACAACCCAGCCTCAACCTCGGAGTATTCTTCTATGCACGTGCACAGATCTCCTCAAAATTTAAAGAGATTTTCCACTTAAAACCAAACGGGGTCCAATATGGCGGCACCCAGTGGCGGTGTGAACTGTGAGGAGTTCATCCGAGTTCCAGGAATTACTCAAGGTGATGAGGACGATTGATGACAGAATAGTTCATGAATTAAACACTACAGTTCCAACAGCTTCCTTTGCAGGGAAAATTGATGCCACCCAAACCTGTAAACAACTTTATGAGTCTTTGATGGCAGCTCATGCTAGTAGGGACAGAATCATAAAAAAATTGTATAGCCCAGACCTCAACAGTAGTAAGAAACCTCCGAGAAGAGAGAGAAAAGAATTTGGATGATTTAACGGTATTAAAGCAACTTAGAAAAGAACAAAGTTGAAATGGATGCAGTCAGAACTGAATGTTGACGAAGTAGTAAATGACCGGAGTTGGAAGGTGTTTAATGAACGCTGCCGAATTCACTTCAAGCCTCCAAAGAATGAATAGAGAGAGAGATACTGTTTTTTAAAGGACCGGGTCATCTCATAAGAGCTAAGCATGACAGACATCTGCAGGGTGGGCCACCTAAGATGATTTCTGAGCCAACAGTCCAAGACCTTGTGTTGATTTCAGCCCTACTTAGCCAAGACCTCAAATATAAATAATTCTGATAATTATGGAGATATCAACTGCTATTTTATACTGATTCTGTAAAAAAAAGTTTTATAACTATTAAAATAATTTTCTGATTAAAAAAAAAACCAAACGGCCACTCTCTCCCAGCACAGGCACCAGCACTGGATATGGCTGAGACTTCCCTTGTGACTATGTTTGCTGCCCGGCTACTCCGGCCGACACTGAGCTGCCGCCCCCACCATCGCTCCCTCCACCCTTAGGAAGTACGAAATGAAGTGGCGGTCATTTCTGGAAGGAAACTGGCTCAGCAGATCAACCAAGAAGTTCATCAGGAGGTGGACCAGTGGGTGGCATTGGGCAACAAACAACGACACCCGAACGTGGTTCTGGTCGGAGAGAATCCTGCAAGTCATTCTTACGTCCTCAACAAAACCAGGGCTGCTGCAGATGTGGGAATCATCAGTGAAACAATTTTGAAACCAGCTTCGATTTCCGAGGAAGAACTGTTGAATTTAATCAATAAACTCAACAACGATGATAATGGAGATGGCCTCCTTGTTCAGCTTCCTCTTCCAGAGCACATCGATGAGAGAAAGGTCTGCAATGCTGTTTCTCCAGACAAGGATGTTGATGGCTTTCATGTAATTAATGTGGGGAGAATGTGTTTGGACCAGTATTCCATGTTATCTGCGACTCCATGGGGTGTTTGGGAGATAATTAAGCGAACAGGAATTCCAACCCTGGGGAAGAATGTGGTGTTTGTTGGACGGTCAAAAAATGTTGGGATGCCTATTGCAATGTTGCTGCACACAGATGGGGCACATGAACGTCCTGGAGGTGATGCCACTGTTACAATATCTCATCGGTACACTCCCAAAGAGCAGTTGAAGAAACATACAATTCTTGCAGATATTGTGGTGTCTGCCGCAGGCATTCCCAATCTGATTACTGCAGATATGATCCAGGAAGGAGCAGCTGTCATTGACGTGGGAATAAATAGAGTTCAAGATCCCATGACTTCTAAACCCAAGTTGGTTGGGGATGTGGATTTTGAAGGAGTCCGGAAAAAAGTCGACTACATCACTCCGGTTCCTGGAGGTGTTGGTCCCATGACAGTGGCGATGCTAATGAAGAATACCATCATTGCTGCAAAAAAACTGCTGAGGCCTGAAGAGCGAGAAGTGAAGTCTAAAGAGCGTGGAGTAGCATCCAACTAACTGTTGTATTATCTGGGTCATTGGCAGTGCTCCAAGCCAATTCAAGAAGGAAAACAGGCCAATTGAATTACAATATTCTTTATTTATTGTTCTAAAATGGTATAAAATGATACTTTGTATTTATTGAAAACTGAAATGGGTGGATGTTTGTATACGTAACATTGCAGTAACTCACAGGTGATCACTCCAGTGTCATGCTGGGTCTTAGGATCTAGCCAAGAGCAGCCATTAATCAAGTGATTAACATGGGGATATGTTAATGGATGTTGAACTTTGTCAAGCCACTTCAGTTGTTAAAATTGGCCTTTTCTACGATTGCAGTTCCCAAGTGCTACTCCAATAAGAGTTGATACTTTAGGTTCCAAACCTACTGAGTTCAACTAGTCAAACCAAAGGAAAAATGTTGCTGGAGAAAAGTAGGGAAAAGATAAAAAAGAAGAAATAATAGCTGGGTATAAAAAAGTTACCCTTATTTACTATTGTCTGATAACCAGGTTTATATAAAATAAAATTGGATTGGGTGAGAAAGCGACATGGTAATAATATTCCTAAACTGTCATATTGTAGATTAGTTATTTGGAAAATGTTTCGGGTTGTAGTATTTGTTACTAGCTCTTGTTTTAAGTATGTTAGTATTGAGTGAGGTCTCCTATTTTAGTTTTCCAGGACTGAAAAGCTTATCTTATAAGTTATTCATGTGTGTTGTCATCTTTGGCTTTAAACATTCTTGTTAAATATTTGTACTACTAAAGGGTACCTTTATTGGTTTATTGGTATATCTTGAAACTTATTTTTGAAAAACAAAATAGATACAATGTTGGGCTTGGAAAAAAAAAAGAAAGAAAAAACGGCCACAGCTGGCCCTGAACTGTTTATAACTAGAAAAAAAGATGTGAACAGGGACTGTGGAGCAGGACATGCAGACTAAAAAGGAAATAGGTAGAAAAATAAATCCTAAATTCTAGCAAAACAACCAACAATGGCATCTTGAAATTTCTCAAGAAGAAGAGTGAAAAGCCCATTTCCTGATCACATCTACCTGGAGGCAATCAGAAAGCGTAAAAATACTAAAATACACAACCATCTAAGTATTAAGTCCACAGATAACCCTGAATATGCCCAAAAAACAGAGGCACATGACCATATCTGTACATGTCCAGAAACGATATAAAGTGACTGAGGCAAATGAGCTGGAAGTAG
>NW_006408614.1:3639158-3649723 GCF_000296735.1 Chrysochloris asiatica | reverse complement strand
TGATGAACCTGACCTATACTCAGAGTGGTAGTTGCTCTAAATATCAACAGAGAGGGAAAGAGTCTTCACATCAAGTATCAATGCTATCTGCTCTGTGCACAGGGTAGATAGGGACAGGCAACTTACACATTGGCTACCTAAAATGAGGGGGCAATAAAGGCACGAAGTGACTGGCTTACAAGGTTTCAGGAGGGAATTTAGTTTAAGAGTATGGGGGGAAAGGAAGAGTCCCCACTGAATAGCTGTCATCTTGTCTAGATGGGTTTGGTAAAAAGAGATGGGGATAAGATTCCTAAGATTCAATAGTTAATAACTGTTATCATGACTAATCTCTACTGTCACAATTGTAAAGGTAGAAGTTTTATAACAAAAAAAGGGGAGTGGTTAATCTTACAGTCTAGAAACAGAGAACCCTAGGACCATCAGGAGAGAAATGCACAAGCAGAATGCGGGACCTTATCCAGAGAAGCAGCAGCGCCAGAGATGGAGGCAGAGATGGAGGCATGGAGATGGGGAGTGGCTGAGGACTCTAGATTCATGGACTAAGAAGAGAGGGACTAAGAGCTGGTGGCCAAGAGGCTGACTTGCAGAATGTGCCCTTTGGAGATATAAATTATTATATATGCCTGAATGTTTTTGTTTGTTTGTTTTTTAAAAAGCTCAAGTGGATAGAGAGAAATACTGTTAACTGATGGTACATGGAGGGGATTATAATCATTGTAATGAAACAAGGTATATGATTTGTTGAATGTAAAACTGATAATATGCCCTTGTGAGCTTTCACTCAATCCATAACTGTTGTTGTTGTTAAGTGCCATCAAGTCGATTCCGACCCATAGCGACCCTGTACAGGGTTTCCAAGGCTGTAAATCTTTACAGGAGCAAAGTGCCTCATCTCTCTCCGGCGGAACAGCTGGTAGTTTCGAACTGCTGACCTTAAGGTTTCACAGCCCAATTTGTAACCACTACACTACCAGAGCTATAATAAAAACCTTTAATTAATAATTTTTTTAAAAACCTCATCCATCAGCATCAATGCTGTCAGTCTTCCCCGCCCCGGTCCACATAAGTCATCTCCCCATATCCACACACACTGAATTCCACAGAAGCCCAGGGGTAGACTTCTAAATTTCTTCTCAAAAATCTAAATTACAGGTCAAAGAAAACAAAATATCCTATTCAGCAGCAACAAAATAGCCTTATACTTGGGGCCTTACTAACATAAAAGCATACATTTTATGGGGCAAGGCTACCACACAGGTGAAGAGATACCCAGGCAAGACTAACACACCTGAGAAATAACTAATCCACCAGCTATATGCATAATTTAAATAATCAAAACCATCAACTACCCATATACACTAATCTCAAAATGAACAAGACAAAGGAAGAAAGGGCTACAAAACTCACCCATGGGGGCCAGTTTTACAATGACAATGTGGAAAATCTGTGACTTACAGAATCTATAATTAACTGAATAAAGTTATTAAAATATACAAGAATTGGAAGGAGTTTTCCCTAAGCTCCTATCATTTCAAATAAAATGTCACTTTTCATGAATTTTTTTTTTTTAATTTCACACAAAAGATTAATATCAACTTGACTTCTGTGTAAGTTATTAATTTAAAAAAGAAAAAAGTCTGCTAGCTAGCTCATACTTTATGCTTGGAAAAGTATTGCTATGGAAACTCCTCCTCTTGGAGCTGTAGCCACAACATCTGTAATTTACTGCCTACCGGGCCTTTCAGCCTCAAGGAGGGTAAGGCCTTGCTGAGAGCCGTGATCCTGCCTACAATGCAGGTCCACATCATTTCTTGCAAAACACACAGAGACGAAAACATGCAAAATCACAAGGAGCTGTGTGCTGTCCCCTCAAAGTCATAGAAAAGAATTCCACCATTATTCAAAGACTCTGGAAGAATGTAGGGCACAAAATCCAGACCACAGACAGAGAGATAGGGAACCTCTAATGATCCTTGAGCCAAAGGATATCATGTTGGATAAGGCTGAGAACCAACAGACACGAGGGAAATTCTAAATGACATGGATTGGCACAGTGGCCACAACCAAGCAAAGATTATGACTAGGAGGCAGGACCGGGCAATGCTGGGTTCTGTTCTATACTAGGTCACCATGACTTGGAGCCAACTCCATAGCAGGTAACAGCTACTAACAAGGCAAACTGCTCATTTTGCGTGTCCTGTCAGCTGATACTAGGTGTCCTCTATGTGGGGAAAGCATGTACCACCTTCACGCCACTCAGTGGGACTAAACTTGAAAGATGGTGACTCTTGGGTGTGTGGCTTTTCCAAATTCTCCATTACTGACACCAAAATATACTCACCCACAAGCACCGTCACCATGGATTTCGTAGTTAACAGCTTCGGATAGACACTGGAGAAATAGGACAACCCAAGAAAAGTATGTAACCAAAAGAATTCCCAAAATATTGAAACACCACTAAGACCAACTTGTGGCATTCCTTCTCTCCGCAGCATCAGAAAGGGAACTGAAAACAGCAGTCTTGGAATCCCTGCTTCTTGAGGAGACAAAACAAAGTTCAGGTTCTCCAAGGCCCAGGGCAGTGAGCTGGACCACCACTTCCATTACAGGACTCTGGTTTCCAACCTTCTATGCAGAGGGTGGCAGTATGTGATAAGTTGTTGTTGTTAAGTGCCGTCGAGTCGATTCTAACCCATAGCGACACGGTATAGGGTTTCTGAGGAGCAGCTGGTGACCTTGAACTGCCAACCTTACAGTTCAAATGGCTTTGCAGTCTGGCGCATTAACACACAGTGGCACACCAGGACTCCAGTATGTGACATACTCCATGGCAAATTTCACATTTTAGGATTATTATAAACTTCAGACCACAAGCGTCCAACTTGTCATGAAAGGAAAAGCTACATCCTACAATTTTGCTGCCTCTAGATGCATTTTAAATAGAAAACCTATATTCACACAAAGCCTGTGAACACATTTCATCAACCCAGATGTGAGGAAGGCCAGTTATGATTACTACAGCAAATGTAATCTTGGCCAAACCATACACATGTATTTTGTATTAATTCAGATGGAGGTGACCTTGAAAGAAACTTAAGAAAGAATAAAGTACATTTTAATCTCCACATCTAATTACAAAGAAAAACTCCCAGACAGATCAGAGATTAGAAAAATACTTTTCCTCCAGGGATAGTGGGCGCACTTTCTTTGAGACAATTAGCAAAGACTGGACCAAGCACCAAAGAATGTTCTATAAGAAACATCTTGACCTGGCCTGAAGGCCAGGGACCAGACAACTTAAAACAGGGCTGCTACTCTACTTTTATTCCTAATTTGATAAACAACCAGCTGTTTGATGTTTAAATTTTCATTCCAGCTATTTAACGTGTACTTTCAGAAAGTACCTGAAATGCAAATCAGACGAATAGGCCCAACTTTAGCTCTCCCTTGAGGAACGGAAGAAACCTTAGAAGCCATCATAAAACGGGGCATGTACTGTGAAACAAGTTACATAATGCTGGCTTCTATTCGTTATATGGAAGTGCGGTGGCTCATCTGATAAGCACTGGGCTGAGAAGCATCAGGTGCGCAGTTTGAGCCTGCCAGCTGCTCTGCAGGAGAAGATGAGCCTTTCTGCCCCTACAAAGATTTTAAAAAGCCTCCAAAACCCTAAACAGGGTGGCTACGAGTCAGAACTGACTCAAAGGCCCTTAACAACATTAGTTAACACAGAAAATGGTTTCCCTGGATCTTGGGTCAAGGTTAAAACGCCAGTTTCTGGAAGGTCAAGTGCTACTATGATAGGCCAAAAGATCAATGAAGACCTCAGAGCTTAAAGACCTCAGAGCTTAAAGCTTATAGCCTTCTGGGGCTGTAATACCTCCGTTTGAATCTTAGTTCTAACCCTTTAAGAGCCGTGACTATGGATGGGCAAGTCATTCAGTCTCTTTGCCTCAGTTTCATCATCTATAAGAAAGGATATTAATAAGACCCATCTCACAGAGCTACCACAAATATGAAATGAGGCAATATATGGAAAGTTCTTAGAACCATGCCCAGCAGAGAGTAAGGACTCGGTAAGCATTTCGTATTATTGCTGTAAGTTAACTGGCAGCAACTTTTATTTACTTGTTAAACCAGCACCCACATACACAGTATAAGGGAAAACTGGTAAAATCGGAATAAGGTGGATGGATTGTGGTCATGTCACCTTCCTCCTACGATACCACACCACGGCTGTGTGTGAAGAAACTATCTGGAAGGTACAGGGTGTTTCCTGGATCATTTCATACAACTGCACAATTACAGTTATCACAAGAAGTTTAATTTTTTTTTTAACTTAAAAAAAGAAGTAACAACAGAAAATGTGATCAACAATGATAACGCATCGAAGGCACTCCCAGTAGCATCCAGGGAAATGTGGAGCTGTTACAGTGTCAGTTCAATATTGGTCTCTAAGAGCTAGTCAGTCAGAGCTCCTCCGTCCTCTGACCGAGTAACAGCAATGTGAGAAACGAGATCAAATGACCGCTTATAAACTAATCAACTGTGTGCCCAGAGAATACAGTGCAACTACTGAACACGTATTTGAATGAGTTCAGTAGTATCAAAGTATTAAAATTAGTAGCCTTCTTGGATTGTAATCATTGGAATGAAACAAAATATGATTTGTTGAATGTAAAACTGATGATATGCCCTGTAAACCTGTACTCAATTCACAATAAAAAAAAATAAAAAAAATTAGTAACCTTCTTATCATATCCCAGAAATAACCAATCATAGAGAATTGTTCCATTTACATTTGTGCATTTTTTAATTCTCACATAAGTCATGCACAATTATTTTTTATATGTTTAAAGACACGTCCCCCAGAGTACAGTGAACAGATGTCAAGTGTTGTTGTTGTTGTTAAGTGCCATCGAGTCGGTTCCGACCCATAGCGACCCTGTACGTCAAGTTGTTGCTGTTGTTATGTGCCATCGAGTCGGTTCCGACCCATAGCGACCCTGTATGTCAAGTAGACATCTCTAAAACAACATATGCTCTTCTTGGATTTGCTATTTCTTGGTATCTAGTTCATCCTTTAGTTAAAAGCCCAAGGTTCTGGCAAGTAGGTTCAAAAATGTTTCCCAGTCCCCAGAGGCCTTAAATACTTTGAACAAGCCTAAGCCAGCTCAGAATCTTCCATCTTTCTTCCATCTTGCCAGAAGCTAGATCCCTTTGCTCAGCTCAAGAAGACTCTGGGTACGTGTCCACTCTTCAACAGGCCTCAGGACCACCCGTCTCCGTATGGATTCTCTCGCCCCTGAAATTCGGTCCTCAGGAAACAAAGTTCCCCTGAGAGCATAAGCACCTGGCGTCCATCCTTTCCCAGTCAGGATATCTCACCGGCCTCTCAGAGCTTGACAAGTCCAACCTCTGCTCAGATACACATTTATCATGGGACTCCCAGAAAGCAGGACTCCGACGTGCTCTCACTAGAAAGCATACATCTTAATCATGTTTGATGGGGTATTTTTTTTCTTATGATAGTATGAATTACTTCAGTAATCATAAAACCACCACCATACATACATGCCCACGCACACACACACATTTTTTAAAACTCTATTTAGTAATAATGGAGCCCTGGTATGGTGCAATAGAATAAGCACTGGACTGTTAGCCACAAGGCTGGCAGATCAAACCGCCAGTCACTCCTGGGAAACCCTATATAGGGTTGCTATGAGTCAAAACCGACTCTATAGAACATAGCAACAAAACAACTTTCAGTAATAATAGAACAGGGTCTTTTTAGTCTTATCAATAAAAATAAAGCAGCTCTTTCATAAAGCAGGTTCTTTCCATGGTGTAAAAACAGCTACTGAGCCAAGATTTCAGTATGGCTTAGAAATAAACCTTTTCTTCCAGAAACTACTCTTGCAGCGTCATACAGAGTACTCCCATACAGGTAAGCTGCCACCAGAGAATTTCTAAGATGACAAGTGCTAACAGCGGTCATTTCATTCCTTAATGGAAGATACAGGAGTCCTGGTGATGCAGCAGTTCAGTGCTGGGATGCTAATCTAAAGGGTGGCCATTCGAATCCACCAGCCAAGCACACAAGAGAAGATGAGGCTCATCTGCTTCTGTAAAGGTGTATAGCCTCGGAAACCCTACAGGCAGCTCTACTCTGTCCCATAGGATGTCTGTGAGTTGGAACCAACTCAATGGCAGTGGGTATGGAAGGCACAAATCCCTGGTCCCTCCCCAGACTTACTGGCCCAGAGTACCAAGGAGTGATGCCCTAGAATCTAGATTTTAACAAGTAAGTCCTCCAGACAACTCTGATGCCCATTGGGTTGATGGTCATTGTATAAAGCTTAAGGGGTTGATTAGTTAGACCATTTCTTAACATTCCTTAAGTGCAATACCCCTTCAAAAAGTCACAACCACATCGGGAGGGACACTTAGTGAGGGTAAAGCTACTGTCACTTTGGCAAGTCACCTGTGAAACAAGAGGGATTGTTCTAATGACTTGCTGTTGCTGTCAGGTGCCACTGAGTTGGTTCCAACTCACAGTGACCCTATGTGTAACAGAAGGAAAGAGTACCGGGTCCTGCGCCCCCGCAGGCTGATCCCATTGTTGCAGTCAATGTATCAATCGATCTCACTGGGAATCTTCTTCTTTGTCACTGACCCTCTAACCAAGCATAATGTCCTTCTCCAGGGACTAGACCCTCCTGATAATATGCCCAAAGTACAAAGGCAAAGTCTCACCATCCTGGCTTCTATGGAGCATTCTGGCTGTACTTCTTCCAAGATAGGTTTGTTCGTTCCTCTGGAAGTCCATGGCATACTCCATATTCTCCGCCAACAGACCAACACATCTAATTCATTTTGTAATGCCATCCTGTCGGGTAGTGATCCAATTGACAGAACAAATGAATGACCAGAAGCACATCATACTAAGAAGTTCTTATCTGAATCACTAAAAAAATTTTCTCCGGCAAAGACACAAAAATGATGTCTTCCCTGACTTCTCAATCTAAATCAGTAGGTCTCAACCAGGATAGTTCTGCCATCTTGGGGACCTGTGGCAGAGTGGAGACATTTTTATCTGTTACACTGCTGCTGTTGTCATTGGTTAGTGTCGTCGTGTTGGTTTTGACTGTGATTCAAACCGACCTTGCGGTCCAGTGCTTACTCTGCAGTGCCACACTAGAGAGGATGCTATATAGCAACTAGTGGGTGGTGGTGGTGGCTATGTGCCGTGGAGTCAGTTCCAACTCACAGCAACCCTACATAGGGTTTCTGAGGCTATAAACTGTTACAGGAGCAGAAAGCCTCATCTTTCTCCTGCAGAACCGCTGGTAGTTTCGAACTGCTGACAGTGAGATTAGCAGCCCGACTTGTAAACAGTACGGTACCAGAGCTCCAACTGGTGGGTAGGGGGAAGGAATGCTGCTAAACATATGAAATTGGACAGGTCAGCCCCTCTACCTCAACAAATAATTATCAGGTCTAAAATGTCAATCATGTCCCTGCTGAGAAAACCCTAGACTCCTTCTAGTCCAGCATGGCATTTATTCCTGCATATAACTTACACTTCTGAAATAACCTAGTTCATGGTGATGTTCACTTGGGTATTTTCTTACTCTAAGCTCCATGAGGACAGGAGCTTTGTCATCACTGTCTGCACAGAGCCCATGACTGTACTGGCACATGGTAGATTAGAACTCAGTCAACATTTGCTGAGTAAAGAGCAGAAACTCTTATTACAAGGTAGCGTGGTAAGATTTCCATGAAATGAAGGAGAAAGGTGTAGCCTGAAGTTTGACCAAATACACTGAAAAGCACAAGCTACTACAGTCAGGCCCATGAAGTTGGGTGAAAAGTGCCCTCCAGGGATCTCAAGCAATTTCCCTAAGCAAAGCAGAAGAGTCTAAGCATACAGTGAAACATCTAGAGTAGGATCTGGTTAATAAACGCAGATCAATCTGGAGACTACCAAAGACACCTGCCTTTCAAACCAGAGTTCATAAAAATAATGTTCTGTATTCTAGACTGATGAGTAGCATCTGGGGTCTTAAAAGCTTATGAGTCGTCATCGAAGAAGCAACTATTAGTCTCTTCCCACCTGGAGCAAAGGAGGATAAAGAAAATCAAAGACTCAGGAAAGCCCTTGGACAATGGACTAAATGGTCCCCATGAACCACAGCCTCCTGAATGGTGCCCCACTATCACTACTGACCACTCTGACCAGGACCACCGAAGAAGGTCCTGGTTAGATTGCAGAACACAGTTCAAATTCAAAAAATAAAAAAGACCAACTTACTGCTTTGAAAGAGACTAGAAGAATCTCTAAGACGATTGTCCTAAGTCACCCTTCTAACTTGCAACTCAAGACATTCCTTGAGACCACCTCTCAGTCGGGTCTATTATCCTGGTGTAGCGCTGTAGGCTAAGCACTGGATGGCTATACACAAGGTCAACAGTTCAAACCCACCAGCTGCTCCTTGGAAACCCTATACAGGGTCGCTATGAGTCGAAACCAAATCAACAGCTCTCAATAACAACATAAAATAAGCAATAACACTACAAAAAATGTGCTCCTTAGAACAGTCAACTGTATGAGACCACAAGAGTGACATTTATCCAAAATCAAAGTTAAGAAGGCAGGGAGGGGGCAGGGAAACCGGATGAATGGAAACAGGGAACCCAGAGAGGAACTGGGGAAAGTTACAACCCACTGCAGGGGTTGCCACCAACAACACAGAAAAATGTGTGTAGGACTCACTGATTGGAAAACTGATTGTTATGTAAACTTTCACCAAGAGAGCACTAAACTTTTATTTTTTTTAAATAAATAAATGAATAAACAAAGCCTGCCTTTCCATTTGTAAATACTTGGTATATGGCAAAGGTGGCACTCCAGCTCAATGGAAAAGGGTTTCTCCTTAAGTGATACTGGGGCAGTGGTCAATTCTATGGGAGAAGGAAATAAATTACGTACTAAATCTCCCATCTACCTCACATTAAATTTGATGGATTAAACATGTGATGTGACTCATAAAATATGAAATTATAAAAGAGCAATAGATTCAACTGCCAAAAATTAATATACCTACTCCTCACTTATTGACTATCTCATTATCCAACATTGTACATTTATGATCATAGTAAAACATCTTTTCCCATTAACCTGGGTTTCCACTCCACATCCATCTCCCTATCCACTGAGCCAAAGCTTAAGAGCCAGCTCTCTGAAGGCCTGTCCTGCCCGTCCCATCCCCACCGCCGGAGCCACAATTGTAGCTCTCTGTGCAAGAGAGGCAACTGAAGCAGGTGTGGCGCCATGGGATATAAAAGCACTGGACCACAAGATCAGTTTGAGTCACAAGGTTGGTGGTTAAAACTCACAAGCTGCTCCTTGGAAACCCTATACAGGGTCACGATGAGTGGCAACCAACTAGACGGCATTTAACAACAACCTTCAAGAAGGGTCCACAGGGGAGGTTGCTGCTATGGCTCCCCTCTACTCAATAGTCCTTAAAGGATCAAGTCCTAAGGTGGGACGAGTGCTGGGAGTAATTCAGGCCCTTTGCCCCTTCTCCGTCTAGCAAAGCTGAGGCTCCTCTTCTCAGCAGCTCTTACTCTCCAGGCCCTTCAAGACCAGCAGGAGGACGCTCGGGGCTGCAGAAGGGGCAGCTGTCAGGGGCATGATCATGAGCCTACTCCTAGCCTCACCATCTGGACCCCTAGCCTCACCAGTTGCCTAAGCACCAGAGCCACCAATTGCCCATCTAGTTCAGCTGCCAGCCCCCAGGTCTGCTCAAATGCCAGCCCCAATGGCAAGACCATGAGGTACAAAGCACGGTGAGCAGGGGTACAGCAGTTCAAAGGGTCCAAGCTGTAGGACTGCCTCCGCATCTGCATCCTCCTCTTCGCATAATGCCTATTTTGCATAATGACCTGGTCTTTGGGACCTAATCAGTCCATGAGTGAAGAGTAGCTATTCATAATTATAAACATATACCATATTAGAAGCAAATTTAAATTTATCTTATTTACCATGTTAGTAAACTGTTACAAAGCATAGTAAAAACTCCCTAACATGCTACAAGGACAGACCAGATTGAAAAACATGGCAAAGAAAGCACTTTAAAAACCAGCACTACTTAGGAATATAGATGCAAAATCCTAAATAAAATATTAGCAACTTGAATCCCAACAGTATACTGAAGATTACAAGCAATATTTAATGTGAGCAGGTACATCTATTACCATTGAGTCATAATAAAGATAAAGGGGCTCTGGGGCATAGCAGTTACAAATCGTGCTGCTAACCTCAAGGTTGGCAGTTTGAAACAACCAGCTGTTAGGCGGAAGATGAGGCTTTCTGCTCCTGTAAAGATTTACAGCCTCAGACAGAGAGCAGGACCCTACCCAGAGAAGCAGTGATGCCTGAAATGGAGCCAGAGATGATGATGTGGAGCGATGGAGCAGCTGGAGACTTTAGATCCAGAGAGGGAGAGTGACTGTGTGCTGAAGACCTGGGGGGTACGGGGGAAGGATTGCAT
>NW_006408614.1:3637844-3639058 GCF_000296735.1 Chrysochloris asiatica | reverse complement strand
TTGGAAACAATTCAAAACCTACAGAAAGAGGTCCAAATGATTAATAATATAATATCAGAAATGGACAATACACTGAAAGGGCAAAGGAGTAGAACTGAAGAGATAGAAGCTAAAAGATAAATCTCTCAACACTACTAAGATAGAAGACATGCTTACAAGTTTTCTCTAATCATGTTTCCCAACATTCCTTTCTGTCCCACTCAAGTGACTATTTTATAATAGTAGGCAAGGGAAACCAATATTCATAAAACAGTCAAGCATCTTAGTGTTATTTACCCTCTTCAAACTATACCTAGTTTGCAGCATTAAAAAATCTGAAGAAGGCCTAAGATTCATGTTGGACAACATGACGAGGAATAACTTAAGAATTATTGGCATTCTGGAACAGGAACAATTACACAAGTCCACAGAGGAAATAGCTGAAGAGTTTCTGGAAGACAACTGTCCTAACATCCTGAAAAGTGAAAAGATAAGCATTCAGGAAGTTCAACAAACCCCAGGATGGATAGACCCTAAAAGACAATCACCAAGACATATAATAATCAAGCTCTCCAAAATCAATGATTAGAACAGGATCTTGAAAGCAGCTAAGGAAAAAAGAAGTGTAACATCAAAGGCAAGCAAATCAGATTAAGCTGGGATCAACAGACACCATGCAGGCAAGAAGGCAATGGGGAGACAAATATGAAACACTGAAAGAAAAAAACTGCCACCCAAGAATCTTCTACCCAGCAAAGCTGTCAATCAAATATGATGGTGTAATCAAAACATTCCAGGATAAACAGAAGCTAAGGGATTTTGCCAAAGCCAACCCTGCTACGAAAAACATCCTAAAGGAAGTTCTGTGGACTGAGATCCAACAAGAATCAACAAGTCCATAGCAGTATCACCCAGAACTCAATCAACAAATGGAAGAGTCAAGAACAGAACAAAATTATAAGAACAGAGGATCTGGGAGTTCAGTCTATGATCAAAACAATTACAGTGTGAAAGAAGGTAAACACAGAGGAACAGAGATCCAGGTGGTAGGAAGGTCAGGTAGACTACAGGATAAAATAGACTGTCTTAAATGGAGGGAAGAACTAATGGAATATAAGGTAACCACAATGGGGTTGGGGTGGGGGGTTTAGTTTGGGTGTTTGGGAAGGCAATACAAGAAGCAGGGAGGAGATAGAAGAACAAGATAGATAAGGGAACACTGAGCCAGGTTTGCA
>NW_006408614.1:3610765-3634797 GCF_000296735.1 Chrysochloris asiatica | reverse complement strand
TGGAGGAGAATACTGAAAGTGCCATGGGCTGCCAAAAGAACCAACAGATCTGTGTTGGAAGAAGTGCAGCCAGAGTGTTCCTTGGAGGCCAGGATAGCCAAACTTCATCTCTCATACTTCGGACATATTGTCAGGAGGGACCAGTGGCTAGAGAAGGACATCATGCTTGGTAAGGTGAAGGGTCAGAGAAAAAGAGGAAGACCCCCAGTGAGATAGACTGGCAAAATAGAAGCATCAATGGACTCAAGAGTGGCAACAATTGTGAGGTAAGCCCAGGGCTGGGCAGTGTTTCGTTATGTTATACACAGGGTCGCTATGAGTCGGTACTGACTCGATGGCACCTAACAACAACAAAAACATTAACAAAGACACGACAGAAAGGCACTGCCTAGCAAATGCCCAATAAAGCATACGATTCAATCTATCTCCTGTTAATAGCCAACAACACATTAATTATTTGCAAGATATGGCCAGAGCAAGCACACATGAGCAAGAATGCTGCTGCTGTCACTGTGTGCCACTGAGATGACTCCCACTCACAGTGACCCTTTGTGACAGAGGAGAACTACCCCCTACCCCCACAGGTTCCCAGGCTGTAATCTGGGCAGGGGCAGCTTGCCAGGCCTTGCCTCCTACTGAGAGGCTGGAGAGTTCAAACCTATGACCTTGCGTTTGGCAGCTGAGTGCTTAATCACTGTACCACCAGGGCTCCTCTTCAGTGAGGATAAATATTGGGAATAAGGAGTTACAGTGAGACAAGCCAATCAAATTGATCTCATTTTATAAATTTCAAAAACATGCAAAATTAAACGAAAAAATAAAAACCATATAATTCAAGGATAGAGAAAATATCAAGTTTAGGGTGCTTCTGAAAAAGGAAGAAGAGAGCAAGATTAGCAATGGACACACAGCAATTTTCCATAGTAATGATTTACTATAGCACATAGTAATACCCCACCCTGACTTTTGTACACCTTACACATACTTTGCATACATTGTTTTGTAACTTTGTAATATACAACAATTACGAAAACGCATACCTTAACAACAAAAAGACAATCCAATCAAAAACTGAGCAGTGGACTTGAAGAGACAGTTCCCCAAAGAGGATATTCAAATGGCCAACAAGCACATGAAGAGATGTTCTCTGACCTTAGCCATTGTTGGTGTTGGTGTTGAGTGCTGTTCAACCAGTTCTGACTCACAGCCACTCTGTATGGGGTTTCAGAGGAGCAGCTGGTGAGTTTGAACCAATAACCTGTGGTTCAAACCAACCCTGCGATCCAGTGTTTATCCTACGGTGCTACACCAGGACTCCAACATTAGCCATTATTGTTGTTGTTATAAAGTGCCGTCAAGTCGGTTCTGACTCACAGCGACCCTGTATAAGGTTCTGAGCAGCAGGTGGTGAGCTTGAACTGCAGACCTTGCAATTCAAACTAACTTTGTAGTCTAGGGCATTATCCTGTAGCACCATACCAGGATTCTACCATTAGTATTAAGAAGTACAAATCAATACCATGAAATACCATCTCGTCGCCATTAAAATGGCAATAATTCAAAAGGAAGAAAACAACAAATGTTTTCAGCAGTTGGCAAGGTTCTAGAGACACAGGAACCCACATCCACTACTGGTGTGAACAGTTTGGTGTTTCTCCAGAAATTGGACTACCATTGGACCTGGCAATCCCACTATTAGACGTACACCTAAAAGAAGTGGAATCAGGAACGCACACAGAAACCTGTGCTCACTGCAGCCAAACATGGAAACAACCAAATGTTCGACAGACAAATGGGTAAGCAGAATATGGTCTATACACATGTACAGGTACTCAGCCATAAGAGAAATGAAATCCTGATGTATGCCACACATGGAGGAGCCCAGGAAACGCTATGCTGGGAGAAACCAGCTAGTCACAAAGGGACAAATCCTGTCTATGCTCACAAATAAAATAAGCAAATATACAGGCATCCAAAGGAGGCCTGGTGACAGAGTGGGCTACATGTTGGGCTGCTAACCGCAAGCTCAACAGTTCGAATCCACCAGCCATGCTTGAGAAAAAGGAGATTTTCTGTTCCCATAAAAATTTACAGCCTCAAGGAGCTCTGGTAGCGTAGTGGTTACGGATCAGGCTGCTAACCTCAAGGTCAGCAGTTCGAAACTACCAGCCATTCCACAGAAGAAATATGAGGCTTTCTGCTCCAGTAAAGACTTCCAGCCTCGGAAACCCTACAAAGGATCGCTAT
The DNA here is from genome assembly GCF_000296735.1 of Chrysochloris asiatica. Classification (NCBI taxonomy): domain Eukaryota; kingdom Metazoa; phylum Chordata; class Mammalia; order Afrosoricida; family Chrysochloridae; genus Chrysochloris; species Chrysochloris asiatica. Next base: position 3,632,550 of record NW_006408614.1, on the reverse strand, counting down.
GAGTCAGAACCGACTCCACAGCACACCATTACCAACACCACCAGGAGTCAGAAACAACTCGATGGCCGTAGGTTAGAGGGCATAGAAACCAAAGTGGTTACCAGGAAAGCACGGGGGGCTTTTGCTTAGGAAGCTCTGAGCTCATGTTAGCGGTGCTGAGTCATCTGGAAAAGGACAGTCACAAAGATGGCATCAACACGAAGAACGGAACTAATGTCACCGACCTGTCCATGTGGAAAGTGCTCAACTGGTACAAGTTTTGTTGTGTGCATTTCACCACATTTTAAAAAAGTCATCATTGGCATTTAAAGAGACAAAATGTCAAGTTCAAAATGATGGTGGGGGGTAGACAAGACTAAAGGAAATCTGAAGTAACATGTCAAAATACATATACACAGTCATCGAATTTGGCTCAGTCTTTGCCACTGAGAATTTTTGTCTGGTTCTACGGAGTCCTTCTAAGTAGCCACCTGCTAGGAGTTAGCAAAATTCTTGATTTTCATCTTTTCTTCTGAAGTTGCATTAACCAGGAGACCCATGGGGGTGGGGAGGGGCTACAGCAAAAGGACAGGCCCCTTTGATCAAAACCGCTAAGAATTACTGACAGTCATTTCAGAGGACTCCGGCACTTGCTGGAACTCATGCAAAGCGTAAAGAAGGATACAAATCAAACAAGGTATTTTTCCATTAATTATTTTTTAACTGCTCATAATTCAACACAACTCGGGCTGAAACCTCAGCTTTCAGTTCCTCTGCTATACAGACTAGAGCCCATGGAACACTGCAGTGCCAGCCCCATCTGGGCATGTGGTGGGCAGCTATGAGTTCAAGGGCAGTGCCACACGCACCCCCCTGCCCAGCCTGCCCACAACACTTCCCTTCTCCAGCACAAGATTATACCATGACCCGGGATGCCTGAGGAAGTGGGATACTCTTTGGGTACGGTGAGTCGGCTGCTGAGCCAATCTGCAAGCAAACGCATGAAGTATGTTGACTTCTTGGGAAGGAATTTTCTGAACAGAGGATTTAAGACTTCTTACATAATCAACATTACCATCACAAGCAATAATACACTAAAACTGAAGGGGGCCTAGCAAGAAACCATGCTGTCAATCAAAAAATAAATCTGAGAATAAACAAGCTACGAGGTGCTGTACTAAGGAGGCCTGGTAGCACTGTAGGATAAGCACTGGATGGCTATCCAAAAGGTCAGCAGTTCAAACCCACCAGCCGCTCTAAAGGAAAAGGATGAGACTATCTGCTCCCATAAAAACTCACAGCCTTGGAAAACCCCTACACAGGGTTGCGCTAAGTCAGAAATGCACTCGACAGCAGTGGGCTTCTGGTTAGTACTGAGGGGGGCTGTAACTCTTTATGAGTTGACTGCTCATCTTTTTTCGCCGCAGCAGCTGGTGGCTTTGACCCGGGGCCTTTAGCTTAACCCACTGTGGCTTGGAAACTTAAAGGAGCTCTTGAACTCTGTCCCTTGGGGTCGCTATGAGTTGGAATCAACTCAGTGGCAGCGGGGTTTGGTACAAGGAGTCCTGGTGGTGCAGTGGGTTAAATGATGGGCTGCTAACCATAAGGTCAGCAGTTCAAACTCACCAGCAGCTCCTTGAGAGAAAGGTGAGGTTGTGTGCGTCCGTAAAGACTGACAGTGTTAGAAATCTATGAGTCAGTTCTACTCAGTTCCATAGGGTCTGACCACAAGTAGAAGAGACTCCGTAACAGTGGATTGTGGTGTTTGTTTCGGGGGAAAGGCGGGGGGCATTTTCTAAGTGATAAAGGGGAATTTTCAGACACCTTCCCTGGATCAGGAGCATTCAGCAGGTGAAGAGACATGACAAACAAAAAAATAAAAAATTAACAAATACCAAAATTACTCCACAATTTAGCCTCCTCTCCAGTCATCCACTGCCCATGCGCACACAAGCCATCGCAGCCAACCGCAGACACCACTCTTCCATCTCCAAAGACTGCAGTGCTCTCTGCTCTCCTCAAATGTTCTTCCCTGCTTACAGCAATCCTTCAAGGTTCACCCCAAAGACTTCCTGAGTCCTTACAAGTTTTTAATGACTACACACTGCCTCTTGACTGCTCATTTGTGGTTGTTAAAGAGCCATCAAGTTGGTTCCAACTCACAGACATCCTGTACAAGGTTTCCGAGGAGCAACTGGTGGGTTTGAACCACCGACCCTGTGGTTCAAACCAACTTTGTGGTCCAGGGCTTATCCTGCAGCACCACACCAGGACTCCATTACTCTTCTCCATTCAGCCATTTTCCCTTGTCTTTTACTCCTAGACATGGCTTGTCCCTCTCGCTAGGGAATTCTGTCAACCATTTCCCAAGTCTGCACACACTGTTCCAGTGGAAAGGGAATATTCACAACTCATCCAGGTTGTCAGCATTATTCTGATACCGAAAACAAAGTGATTACAAGCAAAAACACCTCAACCCTCTAGACACAAAGACTTGTCACCAAATTTTGGCAACCATGTTTCAACAATATATCAAAACGACAACCCATCGGGGTCAAGTGGAATGGAACCCAGGGATGGAAGATCGGTTTTAATACTTGAAAAATCAGTGGAATTCACCATATTAACAAAATCTATATGATCATCTCAACTGACTTAGAAAATTCACTTGACAAAATCCAACATTGACTGTTGACCAAAACTCTCAGTAAGTTAAGAATAAAAGGAACTTCCTCACTCACTGATGAAAGACATACCATATTTTTATGCACCTGACTCGATGGCACTTAACAACAACAACAACAACAACAACACATGCATTATAGGCTTTTTCTCTAACTGCACTATGCCAGAACTGTTTTACTTAATTTCATAATTTCTGCAAGTTATATATGTGGGTGCATTATTTAAATGGACATTTTCTTTGGAAAACTACGGTATGTAATGAAACCTGGTGTGGTGCCATGGGTTAATATGCTCAGGAATGCAAAGTTGTTTGAATTGCAAGGTCAGTGGTTCAAGTTCACCAGCTGCTCCTTGGAAACCCTATACAGGGTTGCTATGGGTCGGAACCGACTGTATGGTACTTAACAACAACAATAGTTAATATCACACTTTATGATTCTGCCTAAGATCAGGAACAAAATAAAGATGTAAACACTGCACTGGAGGTGCTAGCCAAACAAATAAGAAAACAATAAACAGATAAAAGATTGAAAAGGAAGAAGCTAAACTGTATTAACACATAACAATCTTCATGAAGAAAAGCCAACGTAATCATAAAAATAAAAGCTCCTAGAATAAGTGAGCTTAGCCAAGGTTGGCCAATACAAAAAAAAGCAACTGTATTTATACAATAAGGCTTTAAAAAGTTAGTGAAAAAAATGGAATTTTTCCATAAATTTTTGAAGCCCCCTTATATAAATTAGCAACAAACAGTCAGAAATAAAAATGGTTTTTAAAAAACATTTTAAAAGCTCAAAAACACACATGCAGTACATAGAGATACACAAGACAGGAGATGCACGGTCCTCATCCGCTGTAAATTACAAAATAATGTTGAGCAAAATTAAAGGAAACATAAATAAATGGAGAATTTATCAGGCCCATGGTTTAGAAGGAATCCTGGTGTGGTGCTATATGATAAGCACTGGATTGCTAACCAGAAGGTTGGCGGTTCAAACCCACCAGCTGCTCCTTGGAAACCCTATGCAGGATCACTATGAGTGGGGAAAACTTGATGGCATTTAACAACATGGTTTAGAAAAGTCAACATTGTTTAAATGACAATTATCCCCAAACTGACACGATTTGATACAATCTCACTTAAAATTTCAGCAGATTACTTAAAAAAAAAAAAACCCAGACAACCTGATTTAAAAATTAATACAGAAAGAAAAGAATCCAGGCCTTAGTGTGACCATCAGCGTATCCCAGAGGCAGCCGATTACTGGGAAGCAAGAACCAAAAGTAGTACTCCAACAGTTGACGAAACTGGACCAATTCTAGCCTCAATGTAAATCACATCAGTCAGTGCAAGTTTTTGTTAGCAAAAAATCACCAATCATGACACTATGGTTGGACTTCAGGAGGGATCAACTGACCCACCCCCAGTACACTGTTTTATTTATACACATAACTCAGTGATATCTGAGTGGAAATGAACTTTATTTCCCACAGCAAATTCTCTTAGGAAACAATTTCATTTTTGAGGTTAAAATACAGGGTATTAAAAAAAAAAAAATGGCGCCTAATAACAACATAGACTGTTCATCCAACATAGGAAACTGATGTTTGGGATCAATGGGAAGCTGCAAATAAAGTTTACAAGCCTTTCTCTCACACACAAAAAATGCTTTGTCATACTTTTTTTGCACTTAGAATAATGGGCCAACTCAAAGTCATTTCCAATCCAAGAATCAAAATCAACTTGTACCATAGGAAAAGATAAATCCCAATCCAAGATAAAACTATAAACTGCAGTACAAATAAGATTCTGTCAAAAACATTTAGCAGCAATAAAACTCAAAATAAGCATGAACCTTTGCCTTAAAATAGATCAATCCACGAACCTATCAAGTTGAATGGGTCAGGTGTTTTGTTTCTGGTGCCATTGTTTTTCAGCGACATTTTCAGTGAAACCCAAGAATACTGGCCACAGACAAACACACGCCATAAAGAGGCCATTATGAAAAAGGGAGAGAGTGGCGACTCTGACTGCCACACAAGGGCTCATACACATTCGATTCATATAAGGGATCTGAAGTCAATGAAGGTCACAATTTTACTGAAGGCCACTTTTCAAGCAATGAAAGTCCTGAAGATAATTAATCACCAAATATTTCGTGGGCACCTAATACAGCTCAGCATAGTACTATTTCCTTTTTTTTTTAAAGTTGCCATAAAAATCATTCCCAACACATGGTGATCCTCATGCGCTACAAGGTAGAATTAAGCTCCACCGGGTTTTCTTGGCTGTAATCTTTATGGGAAAAGATCGCCAAGTCTTTTCTTCCATGGGGCAACAGGGTGGGTTTAAAACTACCAACTTTCCAGTTAACAGCCAAGAGAGAACAAACCGTTTGTAGCATCCAGGAACCTTATACAGAAAAGCCAAACCCACTGCCATGTAGTCAATTCTGACATTTTGCAGCCTGTACAAGAGTCCTGGTGTGGTGCTGTGGGTTAAAGCACCAGACTGCAAAGCCGTTTGAACCTCAAGGTTGGAGGTTCAAGCTCACTAGCCACTCCTCAGAAACCCTATGCAGGGTCGCCATGGGTCGGAATCGATTCGACAGCACTTAACAACAACAACAACATAGGATCTCTGGGGCTATAAAACTTTACAAGAGCAGAAAATCTCATCTTTCTCCCACAGAGAGGCTGGTGGATTTGAACTGCCAACGTTGTAGTTCACAGTCCAGTGCTGGACCTGGAAATCAGATGTTGTGCCCCAGAGGAATTTGTGTTTTAACTACGGAGAAGACTAGTCACAACCTGTACGCAAGTCAAGAGAAAAAGCACACGGGACCAGTCAGTACTTCGGGTCTGTTGTGCGTACGGTTGCTGTGAGTCGGAACAAACTCACCGGTACCAAACAACAACAGGAAATGAAAGACTCCACTGTCCTGACTCTAGATGTCTGTCTTTGGACAAATTATGGGAGCTTTTCAGGACTAAATTTTCCCTATGAAAGAACAGCAAGTTAAAAAAATGATTTCTAAGTTCTCTTCCACTCTGGAAGGAGTGCTAGTGGCACTGGTTAAGCACTGAGCTGCTAACTGGAAGGTTGATGGTTTGAACCCACCAGGCACCCCATGAGACAATGACGATGCAGTTTGCTTCGATAAAGATGACAGCCTGGGAACCTTCCTATAGGGCAGTTCTACTTTGTCCTCTGGGTCGCTCTGAGTCAGAATCAACTTCATGGCATTTTTACGGTTTGGTTTGGGTTTCCACTCTGGGTCCATGAAGACAAGTTTAAAAACAAAAGCAATGAATGGGGCCTCTGAGAATTAACAGGATTTCCACAGACCAATAGACAGAAGATATACCAGAGGAGAAGCAGAAAGACAGCACATCTGACTCAGGGGCTAGGAAGCTTCCTCCACTGCAAAAGAGCAAAGCAATCATGAGGGATGAGAAAACACGACAATACTAAGCAACAGAGGAAACACACAACTGAAAGGTGTCATCCCCACCCACCATCTAGCCTAAGCCTCTAAGTAAAACCCTACAGAGGCATCTCTTTACTTCAAGGATGAAGAACAACTTCTTCACCTGGCCAAACTTTGTTTCTCATACTTCAGACATTTTGTCAGGAGGGACAAGTCACTGGAGAAGAATATCAAGTTTGGTAGGGTAGAGGGTCAGAGAAAAAGAAGACACTCCCCCCCCCCCAGCGAGACAGACTGGCCAAGTGGCAGCATCGTTGGACTCCAGCGTGGCAACAGTAGTGAGGCTGGCCCAGGATCGGGCAGTGTTTCATTCTGCTGTGTATAAGGTCGCTATGAGTCGGTACCAACTCAATGATAGTTAACAATATCAACAAGGCCCAGCACCACCTGGCCCCTGCCCACCTTCCAGGTTCTCTCCTGTGCCACACAGGGCCTGGTCCTCTGCGGAGCCTGCCCTCACAGGATCTTCCCCCTGGCCGTTTGTTCTGACTAGACCTCTCTTCCCTCCCTGTGTCCTTCACATCTCGGGTCAATGTCCCTTCTGTGGCTCCCCAACTAGGGCATTGGGGTTTTCCAGGTGAAATCTTTACAGAAGCAGGGGACCAGATCATTCTCCCTCAGAGAGACTGTGTGAGTTCAAACTGTCAACCTTCCAGGTAGCAGCCCAGGACCTGACCACAGAACCAAGTCTCCTTCAAGTGAATTTAGAGCTTTAAACCTTTTGTTAAGTTCCATCCATTCAGTTCCAACTCAAACCTCTGACCTTACAATTAGCAACCCAGTGTTTATCCAACAGTGTCACACCAGATCTCTGGAGAGTTTTAGATTGTCATGTGGGACTATATCCAAAATCCCTAAGAATATAAGGGGGGAAACTTCAGGAGTCCCTACCATCTCCAATACAAAGCCAAGTTCCACATGATCCATAAACATCTCCCTGAAAACTCCAGTCAAACAGATTTCTTCCACTGATCCCATAGGTTCTGCTTCAGCAAGTACCATTTAGCAGTTTTCCTAATAATTTAATGTGTGGTGTCTCATTTCTTCTACATCCTTTTCAAGTCTATCGAACATGTAATACCAACTGAACTGAAATGAATGAAAGCACACAGTTGTTTGAATGTGGGACTTGGGTACATTAACTCCTGTATTTTATTTCCAAATAATGACATTCCCGAAGACTGTCTATAAGCCTGTTTCATTGGAGTAAAACATCAAGTGTTATCCAACAATATTCAAATACAGTTTACACACTCTTTCAAACTCAATTAAGGAAGGTTTTCATTCTATTCAAATGTAAATCCAGTTTTTAATAACACTTGCCCCTACTCTCCTCAATGGAGTGAAATTCATTTGTCAGTCCTTGGGAAACAAACAGCCTTATGCTGAAAATTGGAAGACACAAAATCTAAGCTACAGAATACTAGCCACGCATCACTCACAATATAATTCCCCAAAATAGGATCAGTAAAAAATGAACAATGAAAAGAGTCTCCAGGATCAGCAAAGGTTCAGGAAGCGTAAAGCTGCAGGCAAATGACAAGCGCTGTCACTAAGGGGCTGCTGCCCTGGGCTCCCGAGCGCCCCATGCCTGCTCATCAGGATCCCTGAGCATGCGTCCGCAGGTGACCCGAGAAGAGGCTCGGTCTCATTCCGATCGCCCTCCCTGAGTACCGTCCTGGGCCACAAAGGAGGGACCGCCGGCCGGCCGCGGGGAGGGTACCGGGGAGACATGCGGCGGACAGGGATGACGCCAGGGCCGGGGAGCGACGCCGCAACCGGAGGGCTCTCGCCTGAGGCCGCCCCACCAGACTAGGAGCCGGGGAGTCCCCGAGGCCAGAGCCCGAGATAGTCTGGAAAATGGTTCAGGTGGCGCGTGTGGGCAAAGGGCCTCACCGTGGCTCCCCGGAGGCAGGCTCCCGAGCTGTCCCGCAGTTGCTAAGGAGAATGCGCTTCCGGGTCACGGGCGCGGTGCTAGAGATAGCAACGGTGGCCGGATGGGGCCAAGAAGGGAGCGCGCGGGCGGTGGTCGGCCACCATTCAGCAGCTGCGGGTTTTGCGTGGTTCCTCCGGCCTCTTTTCCTCGCGAGGGTGACTCCAAGCTGGGCGATCTCGGGACGCTTTCCTGCCAGGTTCCCACTGGCTCCGTCCCTCGGTCCCAGGCCAGCCACTGGACCCTGAGTGACCAGGTGTCACCCTACAGACGTTCCCAGCCCAGAGGCCTCTCCCGGCTTCGTGCTCTAGGCTGTTGCCAAGCGGGGCCTTTCTTTTTCTTTCATTTACTCAATATTTGTTTATTAGGCACCTGCTCAGGGGTAAGTGCAGTGCGGGCAAATGCCCATCATAATGCAAAGACCTACCTACCCAGACATTGGTGGGGAAAGACATCATTGTAGCATAAGCCCTGGACTGCTAACCACAAGATCAGCGGTTCAAATCCACCAGCCGCTCCTGGGAAGCCCTATACAGGGTCGCTATGAGTCTGAATTGATTCCACTGCACATGACAACAGCAACAAAGCAAAGAGGTTAGAGAAGAGATTCAAGAGAAAGAGTAGGCACATCAAAGATTCAATGTACAGAGTGAGAAGCGAGAATGGCTAGAGATGGAACCAAAGGAACAAGGAAAAGGAGCCATCAGCCAGGTTGATTGACGGGATGCTCTGGAGAGCAGAAAGGAAAGAATTTCGATGAGGGCATGGGTGGTCATTACCTGTGGCAGATGCTAGGGAGATCAAGTGATCTGTGGTGACTTTAGAAAAACCAAAACTCGGGAATACCGTTACATAGTCAATGCAGGTTTGGATCTGTGCAGTGAATCCACCACCATTGTTCCAAGTTTTGAAATAGAGATACGTTGTTTAGTGAATGCCTTAATGTGCTAACAAAACACCATTGATCCCCTCCTAATATTATGATCCCTGGTGTGGTGCTGCAGGATAATGCACTGGTTCACTAAGATTGGTTTGAACATCAATCAAGGTCAATGGTTCAAGTCCACCAGCAGCTCCTTGGAACCAACTCAGTGGCACTTAACAACAACAAATGCATAACTATGATTCAAAATCCACTCAGCAATGGTTCCTTGGTGTCTGTGTGTGTGTTTAATACCATGGACAACCAGAAGAATGAGCAACATTGTATCTTGGAAAAAGTACAGCGAGAATGTTCCTTTGAAGAAAGAATGGCTAGACAAAACAAGACACAGGTAAATAGTGATGTATGCTCAACCTTGGAACAACAGCACTCTGTGATACAGGGATCAAGGCATAATCTGAATGGGTAAAAGAGGGGAAACAATGTTAAGATGCTTGACTGTCTTATGAATATTGATTTCCCTTGCCTACTGTTGTAAAATAGATGAGTGGGATAAAAAGGAGTATTGAGAAACATGATTACTAAAAGCTTGTAAGCCCATCTTCAGCCTATAACTCATTGGAATACCTAAAAGGGTTCTAGAACTTGCCCAGCAAAATAGGCTTCTTGCAGAGTCTTGGTAGTGTATAGGACTTTAGGTGGAATCCTGAGCCCCATACAGAACCTTCTGAGGTGGGACATTCCTACTTGAAAGGACCTGCAGACCAGCCTGGAACAGCCAGAGGAACAGAAGGTATTTCTTGAAGAAAGACCAGCAGGGAAAATCAAAAACAGCAGACTGATTGGCTACTACAAGGACAAACAAGTTGTTTGCCAGAGAGCCATCAAGGTAAGCAATCAAGTCCCTTCAGGACACAGCCCCCTCCAATAATGAAACCCAAAGGGATCACACAAGCAGCCATGTAAGCTAGCTGTCAACCACACTGGTCTTCTGGTGAGTGAAAGTGGGGGAAAGGCAGCAATGAAGATATGGGCTGAGTTCGACTACATTCCATAGACCCTCATTGACCTAAGAAAGAAGAGGAAAGGCTGGTTGGTCCAAATTATGGTAAGACCTGGAGTCTCCTGAGTCCATGGACAAGGACATAGCCATGAAGGGTTAGAGCTGAGAGTGAAGTATCCAGCTGATATGAAGTGAAGGGAGATGCATAAGAATGTCCTAATTTACAGATAGTACCTATCTGACCTAGCTTTGATGACTTGATGATCAGTACTTGACTAGAAAATGATTTTTTAAATTTGATAAAGAAAACAATTGTAAATTTGATTAACTTGACCTATACTTATGGATGTTGTTGTTGTTAACTGCCATTGAGTTGGTTCCGACTCATGGTGACCCTGTACAGGGTTTCCAAGGCTGTAAATCTTTACGGGAGCAGAAAGCCTCATCTTTCTCCCACAAAGCAGCTGGCAGTTTCAAACTGCTGACCTTGCGGTTTGCAACCCGATTTGTAACCACTATGCTACCAGAGCTCCTTATACTTATGGATGTAGTATCTCAAAATACCAACTGAGAGGGAAGGGGTCTTCAACCTATCTCCTCTGTATGCAAGGTTGATAGGGGATGGGTAACTTAGACATTGGCTGCCTAAAATGGGGCAGGGGACTGTAAAGGCACGAAGTGACTGACTTACAAGTTTTCAAGAGGAAGTTTAATCTCCGAGGATGTGAGGGAAGGTAGAACCCCCACTAATAGTTTTTATCTATAATAGGCAGGTCAAGTGAAAGGAAATGGGGATAAGATTCTTATGATTCAATAGTGAGTAATTGTTACCATGACTAATTGTGATTGTCACAACTGTAAAGGTAGAAGTTTTGTTATATAAAGGGGGTAGTAGTTAATCTTACACTCCAGAAACAGAGGACCCTTGGACCATCAAGGGAAAAGAGCATGTCGGGAGTGTGGGACCATATCCAGAGAAGCAGCGACATCAGAGATGGAGGCAGAGATGAAGACAAGGAAAGTTACAACAGCTGAGGACTCTAGACTCGTGGAAAGAGGAAGACTGTGCTGGCAGCCAGGAGGCAAGCTTGCAGAATGTGCCCTTTTGTTTGTTTAAATAATAATGTATTCCTGAGTGTTTTTGTGTACATCCCCCCTCAAAAAAAAAAACAAAAACAGGGTATAGAAACAAATACTGTTGAATGATGATGCATGGAGGGGATTGTAATCATTGCAATGAAATGGTGAGCGTTAAACCTATGTTCGCCCATGTAAACTATCACTCAATTAAAAGCAAAAAACTTTTAAATAAGTGAAAGTAACATAGTCTTGCTTGTGAAAAGAAGAAGAAGAATGGCAGAGTGTCTTACTTTGGACACATATCAGGAGGGGCCAATCCCTGTAAAAGAAGTTCGTGCTTTTACTTAAAATCCCTAGTTTCAAACCAACACCACCCACCCACTCCCATAAAGCCTATTATGCTAAAAACTGGTGCTACTTTTCAACATACATCAAAACATTATCATTAATGTATTACTAGGTTAAAGATGTTTTAGGATATCTGGATCCATATTTGTGCCCATTCCAAAGAGAGGTGATCCAATGGAATGCAGAAAGCATTGGACAAAATCATTAATATTGCATGCAAGTAAAATTTTGCTCAAGATAATTCAAAAGTATTACATTGACAAGGAACTGCCACAGGTTCAAGCTGGATTCAGCCTAGGATATCATTGCTGACGTCAGCTGGATCTTGACTAAAAGCAGAGAATACCAGGAAGATGTTTACTTGTGCTTTATTGACTGTGCAAAAGCTTTTGACTATGCGGCTCATAACAAGCTATGGACAACATTGCGGAGAACGAGTATTCTGGAACACTTAATTGTGCTCATGAGAAACTTGTACATAGACCAAGAGGCAGTCATTCAAACAGAAAAAGGAAATATTGAACGGTTTAAAATTAGAAAAGGTGTGTGACAGGGTTGTATTCTTTCACCATACTTATTCAATCTGTCTTTTGAACAAATAATCCAAGAATCTGGATTGTTGTTGTTATTGTTGTAATGTGCCATGGAGTCAGTTCCGTGGAGTCAGTTCCTGTACAGGGTTTCCGAGGCTGTAAATCTTTATGGGAGCAGAAAGCTTCATCTTTCTCCTGTGGAACAGTTTCGAACTGCTGACCCTGAGGTTCATAGCCCGATTTGTAACCACGACGCTACCAGAGTTTCTTGATTACATGAAGAAAAACGTGGCATCAGGATTCGGGTATACTCATTAACCTGTGATATGCAGATGATACAACCTTGCTTGCTGAAAATGAAAAGGACTTAAAATACTTACAGATGAAGACCAAAGACCTTAGCCTTCAGCATGGGTTGCACCTCAATAAAAAAATTTTAAAAAAATCCTTACTACTGGACCAGTAAATAATGTCATGAGAAATGTAGAAAAGATTGAAGTTATCAAAGATTTTATTTTGCTTGGATCCACCATCAACACTCACGGAAGCAGCAGTCAAGAAATCACATGGCATATTGCACTGGGAAAATCTGCTGCACAAGACCTCTATAAAGTGTTCAAATGCAAAGATGTCAGTGTGAGGACTAAGGTATGCCTGATCCAAACAATGGTATTTTCAGTAGCCTCATATGCATATGAAAGTTAAACAGTGAATAAGGAAGACCTTGGGAGAATTTGATGCATTTGAGTGATGATGTTGGAGAAGAATACTAAAATTACCATAGACTACTAGAAAAACAAGCAAATCTGTGTTAGAAGAAGTACAGTCAGAATGTTCCTTGGAAGCCAGGATGATGAGACTGTCTCTCACACTTCAAACACATTGTCAGAAGGGGCCAGTACCCACAGGGTCAGCGAAAAAGAGGAAGACCCTCAATGAGATAGATTGGCACAGTGGCAGCAGCAATGAGCTCAAGCGTAACGATTGTGAGGTTGGCATAACCAGGAAGCGTTTCGTTCTGTTGTGCTTAGGGTCGTTATGAGTCGGAATCAACTAGACGCCACCTAACAACAACCTAACAAGTATATCTGGAAGTGTTACTTTAATGTTTTTTTATGAGTAGATAGGTGTACTATGTACTAAGACAAACATTTGACTGACTTTAGCTATGAACCATACCTAACAGACTTACATACACATTGGATTTTAAGAAAGACAGAAACAGAACTCATTCATAATCCTGTAACACCCTCTAAGAGATGGATTGATACAGTGGCAGCAACCTTGGGCTCAAACACCTACTATTGTAGGGATGGCACAGGGCCAGGAAGTGATGGTTCTGTTGTACATGGACTCACTATGAGTCAGAACCAACTCAACAGTACCGAACAACAAGAACAATGACTGAGAACTGCTTGAGGCGGAAAACATTTGGTATTTATCCTTACATCTACAGTGCCAGGAAACCCAGCCCTCACCCAACATTTGTTTAAAGAATGAAGGAACCCATGGAGCCTTTAGTTTGTAATGTTCATACAAGCCCTCCCCACCCCCGAATTCTCAGAAAAACTGTGGGTGCAAAACTTATCTATTCAACTGTAGAGGGTGGAGGTATCTCAGGAGGCAGAAGATAACAAGGCCACCATGGTCAGGAGTGGGACGATCCATAAGAGGAAGAGAACAAAAGATTGAAGTCCTTGTTGTTGTTAAGTGTCATCAAGTTGGTTCCAACCCATAGCGACCCTGTATAGATTTTCCAAGGTGCATCTGGTGTGCTTGAATTGCTGACCTTGTGGTTCAAATGACTTTGCAGGCCAGCGCATTAACTCACAGCACCACACCAGGATTCCGTTGAAGCAATAAAACCTGGGATTTCAGAGCGAGAAATGGGCGATGGAGCCAAAGAAATCAAAAGCAGTTAAAAAGCAAAAATAGAACAAGGGCAAGGTCAAAGGAAGGAGGGTTGAAACAGGTACCCTGTCAAAATGAGATCTACTTGTCGAGGGACTAGAGAAGGTGAGTAACAAAATGCTTTTAATACGTTTTTAAGAAAGAAAAATGTTTCCAAGCTAGAGTAGGTAGAAAATTAGCTTATGTAGTTTTTTGTTGGGTATGTGAAGACAGCAAAGCACTAGGAAATTGGGGTCTTCAGAAAATGTCATTTGATCTCACTTATATGAATAAAAAAATATATCATCCAAAAGAAAGCCTATATTAAGGAGAAAATAAGGAATTATATTAGCTGAGAAAAATACAGGGTAACATAATGACAGCAATTTTAAGATTACGTGTAAATGGACTAAATTCTCCTATTTAAAAATCAGAACCATGAACTAGATGAAAAAGACAAAATCCAAATCTATGCATCATATAAAAAATACATTCCAATAAAAGCATGATCAAACCATTTAAAAGCCTAGTTCAGATAAATCATGTCTGCACAAAAGCAAGAATAGCGGGTCCCAGCTTGACTGATTGAATTGTGTTCATCCCAGGATTCCAGCATATCTAGGCATGCCCAGAACACCAGTGGGAGGACCCACTGAAGGCCTATTTGCATGAGGAGCCTGCCTCCTAGGAAAGGATCGCTTCTTCAGGAAAGGCCCAAGAGAGGACCCAGGAGAGCAAGTTACTATGAAGATGTTGCATCAGGAAGGCTCGAGGAAGAGGGAGAGCTCACAAAACAAGCTGATTGTCCCAAAGCTGTCTTGCTCTGTGGCTCTTCAACAGAAGGGAGTGCCAGCAGAAGAGGGGTATTGTTGAAGCATGTTGGGTGAACATTCTACAATACTCCATTCATTGGCCCCAACCATGGGCTCTGTCCCAGCCTCTCTGTGGGATCTGGCAAGTCTGTGCACCTCAGGGGCCTCAATTTCTTCTACAGAAAGCAGGGATCGGAAGAACTGATTCAAACAGGAAAAATTGGGAAATCGCTTTCTCAAGTGTACATTAAGCTTTCACAGAAATTAATTGCGATTTTAAAGACAAGAGTATTCTCAGTAGTACAAAAGAGATTTTGCATACACTTTCGCAGACTGAAAATCAAAATATATACATATATATTTGAGAAAGCCAATACACATAACCCTGCATGAGCAGGCACGAAGGGAAGCATTACCTGCAACTGAGCAGTTCAGTTGGAAAAGGAACACCAAGCATGGATACAGATGATTTTAAAGACAAGTAGAGAAAGATACTGGTAGCGTAATGGTTACGAATCGGGCTGCTAACCTCAAGGTCAGCAGTTCAAAAAACTACCTGCGGTTCCGCGGGAGAAAGATGAGGCATTCTTGTAATCTCCCGTAAAGATTTACAACCTCAGAAACCCTGTGCAGGGTCACTATGAATCGGAACCGACTCCACGGTACTTAACAACAACAACAATAGAGAAAAATACTAGGTGCATAATTGAAGTTGTATGAGAGGAGCTTTGTATTATTCATACCTATGCTAACAAGAATTGTTGTTGTTATGTGCCGTGGAGTCGGTTCCGACTCATACCCTACACAGGGTTTCCAAGGTCGTAAATTTTTACAGGAGCAGAAAGCCTCATCTTTCTTCCATGGAATAGCTGGTGGTTTCAAACTGCTGACCTTGAGGTTCACAGCCCAATTCGTAACCACTATGCTAACTAGAGCTCCTTACTATCAAGAATAAAAAGGGCAAAATAGTCAACTCCATCTAAACCTAGGTTTTTAGAAAAAGAGTTAAATTTAAAAGAGAAATACAACAAATATGAAGTCAAAGAAATTAGAAAGTAAGAGAATATCAGTTTAATATAAGCAACAATTAGATTAATATTAATAATTAGTTTTAAAATTAATATTTACAAACCACTAATAAAGTAACTTGGATTCCTGCTGTGGTACTGTAGGATAAGCACTGGACCAACAAGTCGGTTTGTACCACAAGGTCGGCAGTTCAAACTCACCAGCCGCTTCTAGGAAACCCTATAAAAGGTTTCTATGAGTTGGAACCTTTTGACACACAGAAGGTTTTCATTTTTATGACGTTCAAATTGTCCATTTATATGATATTGTTTATTGCCATATATACAAGCAAAAGCTGCACAGTGAATAAGGAAGACCAAAGAAGAATTGATGCATTTGAATTGTGGTGTAGGTGAAGAAAATTAACTGCCAGAAGAACAAACAAAGCTGTGTTGGCAGTACAGCCAGAATGCTCCTTAAAAGTAAGAATGG
Source organism: Chrysochloris asiatica (assembly GCF_000296735.1). Lineage (NCBI taxonomy): Eukaryota > Metazoa > Chordata > Mammalia > Afrosoricida > Chrysochloridae > Chrysochloris > Chrysochloris asiatica. Next base: position 3,616,413 of record NW_006408614.1, on the reverse strand, counting down.
TTATCAGGATGGCCCAGTCCCGGAGAAGAACATCATACCTGTTAAAGTAGTGGCGGTGGTTATGTGCCACGGAGTCAGTTCCGACTCTTAGCGATCTTGGATAGGATTTCGGAGGCTATAAATCTTTACAGGAACAGAAAGTCTCGTCTTTCTCTCACAGAACAGCTGGTAGTTTGGAACTGCTGACCTTGAGGTTAGCAATTCGATTTGTAAACACTACGGTACTTTACCTTGGTAAAGTAGAGACTGTGAAAAACACGGAAGACCTCAACAAGATAGATAGGAACAGTGACTACAACAATGGTTTCAAACACCTGAAAGACGGTGAAGATGTTTCAAGACAAGACAGGTTTCATTCTGTTGAACATATGGTTGCTATGAGTCAAAACCAACACAACAGCACATAACAACAACATTGTGTAATAATGTCTTTAGTTGCTTGTGTCTTGGAGTACCACAGGTAAGAAATCATTGTCTTATGTAAGGAAATTCTATGATTTAGACCAACCTTACATTTAGGATTTTGATTCATTTGTAATTAATTTTTGTATAGAGTAGGAATAGGGGTACAACTTCATAGTTTTGCATGTGGATATCCAATTATTCTAACACCATTTATAGAAAAACTATTCTTGTCTCATTACATGGGCATATCACCCTTGTCAAAAATCAATTGGTCATTGTTGCATATATGCATTTCTTGACTCCTAAGTTCTATTTGATTTATCTATATGCCCGTCCCTAAGCCAGATTCACAATATCTTGATTACTATAGCTTTGTGTTGTTGTTGTTAGGTACCATCGATCCAGTGCTGACTCATAGTGACACTGTGTACAACAAAAGGAAGCACTGCCTGGTCTTGGGCCAACCTCACAATTGTTGCTACATTCGAGACTACTGTTGCTGCCGCTTGGCCAATCTATCTCGTTGAGGGTCTTCCTCTTTTTCTCCCACCCTCCACTTTACCAAGCATGATATCCTTCTCCAGGGACTGATCCCTCCCGATAATATGTCCAAAGTATGAGAGATGAAGTCTTGCCGTCCTGGCTTCATAGGAACATTCTGACTGTACTTCTTCCAAAACAGACTGGTTTGGTTTTTTTGGGGTTGTCCATGGTACTTTTAATATTCTCCTCCAGTACCATAATTCAAATACATCAATTCTGCTATGAACTTCCTTATTCATTGTCCACCTTTCACATACATGTGAGGCTATTGGAAATACCATGGCTTGGGTCAGGCACACCTTAGTCCTCAAACTGACATCTTTGCTCTTCAACACTTTGCAGAGTTCTTGTGCAGCACATTTACCTAATGCAGTGCGTTGTTTGATTTCTTCGCTCCTGCTTCTAAAAGTGTCCGATGATTCCTGCTTTCCACTAGGTCACCTCTCTTTGGAATGGATATGAATGTGGATGTCTTGCAGTCAGTTGGCCAGGTAGTTGTCTTCCAAATTTCTTGGCATAGAGAAGTGAGGGCCTCCAACACTGCATCAACTTGTCGAAAGATTTCTATTTGTATGCCATCAATTCCCATAGCCTTATGCTTTGCCAATGACTTCTGTTTCATTGGCTCTTGATCATATGCTACCTCTCGAAATGACTGAGCATCGACCATTTCTTTTTGGTACAATGACTCTGAATATGCCTTCCATCTTCTTTGATACTTTTTGCATCACTCAATATTTTGCCCATAGAAGCCTTAAATATTTCAAGTTGAGGCTTGAATTTTTTCTTCAGTTTTTCAGCTTCAGAAATACTGGGCATGTTCTTCCCTTTTGATTTTCTAGTTCCAGGTCTTAAAACATTTGATCATAATACTTGACTTTGTCTTCTTGAGCTGCCCTTTGGAATTTTCTGTTCAACTTTTTCACCTCCTCATTTCTTCCAGTTATTTAGCATCACTATAGTGGAGAGCAAGTTTCAGAGTATCTTGCCACAGATGTAGTCAGTTTGATTTCTGTGTATTCCATCTGGTGAGGTTCATGTCTATAGTCTCCTTTTATGTTGTTTAAAAGAGGTATTTACAAGAAATAAGTCATTGGTCTTGCAAAAGTCTATCATGCAATCTCCAGCATCATTTCTATCACTCAGGCCATATTTTCCTACTGATCCTTCCTCTTTCTTTCCAACCTTTGCATTCCAATCACCAGTAATTATCAATACATCTTGATTGTTTGTTTGATCAATTTCAGATTGAAGAAGTTAGTAGAATTTTTCATTTTCTTCATCATTGCCTTTAGTGGTTGGTGTATAATTTGAATAATAGTGGTACCAAGCGGTCTTCTGTCTAAGCATATAGATATTGTCCTATCACAGACAGCATTGTACTTCAAAATAGATCTTGAAATGTTCTTTTTAATGGTGAATGAGATGCCATTCCTTTTCAATTTGTCAACCATATGATTGTCAGATTCAAAATGGCCAATACCAGTCCACTTCAGCCCACTAATGCCTACGATATGGATGTTTATACATTCCATTTCATTTTTGACAACTTCCAATTTTCCTAAATTCATACTTCATACATTGCATGCTTCTCCTCACTGAGTTGTGTCCCAAATTTTTTCTTCATACATTGCATGTCCCAAATTTATACTTCATACATGGCATGTTTCTCCTCACTGAGTTGAAACCTTTCCTCTATTGCATCATCACAGTCAACTCTACTTTGAGGCTGCAGCTCTTCCCCAGTCATATTCTGAGTGTCTTCCAACCAGAGGGGCTCTTCTTCTGGTACTATATCTGATAATATTCTAGTGCTGTTCATAATGTTTCAATATTCAGTACTTTGGTGCTAACAGTGTTCCACTGCTATTCATAAGATTTTCAGTGGCTAAACATTCATAAGTAGTCTGCCTCACCTTCTTCCTCCACTGTCTTAGTCTGGAAGCTTAGCTAAAAGTTATCCACCATGGATGATCCTGCTTGTATTTAAAATACCAGTGAAAAAGCAACATATGAGACACCACAGTATAACAAATTGACAGATGAGTAGTGTACATTTTGGTGGCATTAATTACATTCAAATTTTTGTACATGCATAAAATTAATTCCTTTGTAAAATTATTATCATTGATGTTTTTCTAACACTGCATAATATTCTATTACATATGCTACTATTGTTGTCATTATTAAGTACTGTCGAGTCATTTCCGACCCACAGCGACCCTGTATAGGGTTTCCAAGAAGCAGCTGATGAGCTTGAACCACCAACCTTGTGACTCAAAAGACTTTGCAGCCCAGCGCATTAGCCCACAGCACTACATATATGTACAGTAATTTCTTTCCATTTTTTAACATTATAAATAATGAGGGCATTGACATCTTTGCACATGGTTAACCTTCTTTTGGGTAATTGCCTTAAATGAAATATACCAAACTGAGATTTCCCAATTAATGGGTATGAATATTTTTATGACAATTTATATATATGAGGGTGAATCAAAAATTATCCACGCTGTGGTTATATTAATATGCCCGCCCATGTCCATGACTGATGACAACAGTGAGCATGCAAGTGAAATGATTCTATCAAACAGACCGGTGACGGTGGATTATGTGTCAAATCATTTACAAATCAGCCATGGCTCTGCCTATGAAATCATTCACAACAGACTTGGGTTTTGAAAAGTTCGTGTGAGATGGGAACTGAAACAACTCACAGAAGAGTATAAACAGAAACGTTCTGACATCTGCGAACAAAATGTGAACTGATACTTGAAGGAAGGTAAGAGTTTCTTTATAGAAATCATTACTGGTGATCAGACACGGATTCCTTACTACGAGCCTGAGATTAAACAGCAGAGTATGGAACATCCTCAATCGCCGACCAAGAAAAATTCAAAAGTCAACCATCAGCTGGGAAATTGATGCTTACAGTTTTCTCCGATTCTCAAGGGCCAATACTGGAATGCTATCAGGAAAAAGTTTCCACAATCAACACTGCCTTACAGTGAGTGAGAGCTCACTGAAGAGCTGAAGCCTCAACTTCGGATTAAATGAAGAGGACTGTTATGCAAGGGCATTGTGATCATTCATGTCAATGCAAGTCTGAACACCTCAACAAAAACTGACACTCTGCAAAAACTTCTTTTTGAGGTGTTAAAGCATCCTCCCTCTAGTCCTGATCGTGTTCCATTGGACTTTCACCTGTTTGGTTCCCTGAAGGCAACCCTTTGAGGATGAAGATTCACATCTGCTGAAGAAGTAGAGACAGCAGTACATTCGTGACTGGCGGCTCAGCCTAAAACATTTTTAATAAGAGACTACAAAAGCTTGTTGACAGATGGACAAAGTATATTGGAAAACAAGGAGATTATGTCAAAAAATGATGCATTTGTCTTTCCTAAAAGTTGACTAAAATAAATTCTACAGCCAGAGTGAGGATAATTTTCGACTCACCTTCGTGGTGTGTGTATGTGTGTGTGTGTGTGTTTCGAATATAATATGCTTGGGATAACAAAAAGTTTAGGAAATAGAGGTTATGATTACACAAAATTATGAATGCAATTAATAACACCAAAATATACACTTTAAAATGTTAAAATAGCAAATTTTGTTACAAGTATTTTAACACAATAAAACTGTTAAAGTATACTGGACACAATAAATGAAAGATTATTTTTCTGTTAACATGCATCTACTTTTACCTCCTGCCATGGTATTGATTCCAACTCATCGTGATCCTATATAAGGTCTCCAAGGCTGTACATCTTCACAGAAGACAGTCTTATTTTCTTCAAAGGAGGGGTTGGTGGATTTGAACTGGCCACCTGATGACCTAGCCATCCAGTTCTTACCCTACAGCATCAAGAGAGCTCTTTTATACATATATCATTAACAGCCTGTGATATGCAGATTATACAACCTTGCTTTCTGAAAGTGAGGAGGATTTAAAATACTTCCTGATGAAGATCAAAGACCACAACCTTCAGTATGGGTTGCAACTCAATGTAAAGAAAGCAAAAATCCTCATCACAGGACCAATAAATAACATCAATATAAATAAAGATGTCAAAGACTTCATTTTTCTAGGATCAACCACCATAGAAGCAGCAGTCAAGAAATCGAACAATCATTAGGCAAATCTGCTGCACAAGATCTCTTTAAAGTGTACAAGAACAAACATGTCAACTCGAGGACTAAGGTGCATGTGGCCCAAGCCATGTTGTTTTCAATAACCTCATATGCATGTGAAAGTTGGACAGTGAATTAAGAAGATCACAGTTTCCATTCTACTTTTTCTAAGAGAGTTCCCCTCTTTCTTACAGTTTATTTTACCCCAACATCTATCCACCCAGCCATTCAATCAACGTTTTCCTGTTGCCTGCTCTGTGTGAAGGCAGTAAGATAGAGCATCTCAGAGAGGTCTGATTCTGCCTCTACCCCTGCCAACCTGTGGCTTGGAGCAGTCATTTGGCCAAGCCTCAATTTCCCTATCTGTGAATGGGGATAATGACAGCTGTGTCTTGGGTGACTGAGAAGACTTATGAAGGGATTTCAAAAATTTTGTGGAAAAAATCCATTTTATATATATAAATGTTTTATTATGAGTTATTGTCAATCATACATTGACAGAGAACTTCCAGAGGTTCAAGCTGGATTCAGAAGAGGCCGTGGAACGAGAGATATCATTGCTGATGTCC
>NW_006408614.1:3502146-3609823 GCF_000296735.1 Chrysochloris asiatica | reverse complement strand
GTAAGGTGGAGGGTCAGAGAAAAAGGGGAAGACCCCCAATGAGATGGATCAGCCAGGTGGCATCATTGATGGACTTAAGTGTGGCAGCGGTAGTGAGGTTGGCCCAGGATCGGACTTTGTTTCGTTCTGCTGTGCATGGGGTCGCTATGAGTCAGTTCCGACTCGATGGCACCTGACAACAACAAATGAATTATGTGATAGTTTACATGGGAGAACATAAGCTTTACATTCATCCTATTGCATATTATTTCATTGCCATGGTTACAATCCCCTCTGTGCATCATCAACCAATCAAATGGTACACCTACAAGCCTGCCCCTCATCAGCACATAGCCCCTCTCGCTCTCTGGGTCTAGAGTTCCAAGCAGCTCCATCTCTCCATGTCATCATCTCTGCCTCCATCTCTGGCATCACTGTTTCTCTGGGTAGGGTCTCACACTCCGATCTTCTCCCTTGATGGTCCCAGGGACAACCGCTCTTGGACTGAGAAGTCAACCACTCCCCTCTTTGAGCTGCAAAATGTCTACCTTCACATTTCCAACCCTCACAGTCAGTTCTGATAGCAATTATTCACTATTGTACCACATGAGTGTTATCCACATCTCCTTTCATCAGCCCAGCCCAGACAGATTGGATTACTACTCAGTAGCGATTCTGTCTTCCTCCACACCCTCTGGAACTAGGCTCCCTCTTGAAAGCTTGTAAGCCAGTCACTTCTTGCCTTTGTAGCGCCCCCATTTTGGGTAGCCAATGTTCAAGTTGCCCATCCCTGTCGACACTGTGTATCGAGGGGGTGGGAATGCTCCTTGCTGTAAAGATTTGTTCCCTCTTTTGAGCTACTGCATCCATAGGTGTAGGTCAAGTTCATCCAATTCTATCAGATTACTCTTTTTTTCCTTTTCTAAAAATCCATTATCTTTTCATTCAATTTTTCCACAAACTTTTTGAAGTCCCCTAATATATAAGACACTGGGTGTGGGGTCCAGTAGTGGTAGAATTCCCATATTTCACACAGGAGATTTGGGTTCGGTTCCAACTAACTCATCTCATGCCCTGAGTGTAAACGTGTGTGTTTCTGTGATGCAAAGCAGGTTGCAGCAGAGCTTCCAGAGTAAGTCAGACTAGCAGGGAGGACCCAGGTGATCTAGTTCTGAAAACCAGTCCATGAAAACCCCACGGGTCATAGCGGTCTGATCTATAGCCGGTCATGGGGATAGTGCAGACCCAGGCGCAGTTTCGTTCTGTTGTGCATGTTTATGAGTTGGGGACCGACTCCGTGGCCGCTGACAACAACCTCTGGCAGAGATCCAGGTCCCATGGACTCCCCTGTGAGGCAGTCAGCTGTAGCCTTGTCTTCAGGAGCTCTCCTCAGTTGTCTTTCTGGAGCTTACAACTGGACTCGTCTCCCACTTCCCCCTTGAACTGGTCATTTCACTTGCAACCTACCTAAAAACTCCCACATCGTCTCTTCTCCCACATCCTGCATGTAGGCAGCCCTTAGGTAGAAGCCTGGGATTTCCTGCCTCACACTGGCTGAAAGAATTTATAACCAAACTCTCAAATCCTACCTGTCTTGATGGAGTCCTGGTGTGGTGCTCTCTGATAAACGCTGAACTGCTAATGGTAAGGTTGATGGTTCAAACCCACCCTACACAAGTTGCTGTGAGTCAGAACAGATTTGATGGCACTTAACAACAACACCTGTCTAGAGAACCTGGGTTCTCTAAAGAAGCAAAACCTGTGAAGCTTAGATATGTTTATACACAGAGAGAGGTATCTCAAGTAAATGGTTTGCTCAGTTGCGTTGTTGTTAGGTGCCATCAAGTGGGTCCTGACATAGCAACTGTGTGCACAGTACAATGAAACACAGCCTGGCCCCACACAGTCCTCACAATCACTGCTGTCTTGAAGTTCATTGTTGCTGCTACTATGTCAGTCCATCTTGTTGAAGGTCTTCCTCATTCTTGCTGACCTCCACTTTACCAAGCGTGATATCCTGCAGGGACTGATAACGTGTCCAAAGTATTAGAGACAGTCTCACCAACCTCCCATCTAAGGAGCATTCCGGCTGTACGTCTTCCAACACAGATTTGTTTGTCCTTCTGGCAGTCCGTGATACTTTCCAAATTTTTTGCCAACATCATAACTCAAATATATTGATTCTTCCTCAGTCTTCCTTTACTCATCTTCCAATTTTCACTTGTATATGAGGTGATTGAAAATGTCGTGGCTTGGGTCAGATGCACTTTCATCCTCCAAGTGATATCTTTGCTCGTGAATACTTTAAAGAGGTCTTCTACAGCAGATTTGCCTAATGCAATGCATCATTTTATTTCTAACTGCTGATTCCATGAGCATTGATTGTGAACCAGCAAAATGAAGTCTTTAACCACCTCAATCTCGTCTTCATTTATCATGTTATTTATTGGTCCGGTTGTGAGGGTTTTCATTTTCTTTACACTGAGGTGCAAGCCATACTGAAGGCACACAGTTGTAGAGGTTGGCAAGTTTGAAGTCTGTGGGCCAAATGTCAGACTGGAGGCTTCCCCGGACTCACGGAGTTGTAGGAGCTAATGGTCCCAACATCAGCAGGTCAGACAGCAAGGTGCTGACTGGAAAGGTGAATGAATCCAGGGTCAGCAAGTAAGATGGCAGATTGGTAATGACTGTTGGGATTGGAAAGCAATATGGCGGGCCACCGGTTCAAGTCCAAAGAACCAACGGTCAGGTGATGAGCCCAATACAGGATCCAGATCCAGCAAAAAGCAAGCAAACGTTACCAGAGCATCTGCATAGCCTAGAAGCAGGCCACAACCCCAAGGACCCTCCGTTTCAGTTGATTGACTGCTCATCACAGAGCTCATCATGGAAGTGTTGACATTGAATTCGATCTTATCAGGAAGGATCACTATATCTTAACTGCTAACCCACTGAAAATCCTGGCCCTGCCCTAGCTATGACGTAACTCATTAGAATTACCTTGTCAACTGTAGTTTCTGCCTCCAAATTATGGATGTTCCGTGTTCACCCTTGAAAAATGCCCAGATAAACAATGAATTCAACCATTTTATTCAGGTGTCATTTTCTCTTCTCCTTGAAGAGAACAAGTTAACTGTGAAAATGTCAGTCAAAACCTTCTCCACCAGCTATGTCGTCTCACTGTGGAAGAGCAGAGTGAATTCAAGCTGCCAAACTTTTGGTTGGTGGCCAAGCACAAACCTTTTGTGCCACCTTATTCTTTGGTTGGAAACGTCAATACAGAGAAGATGTTGCATGTTCTTAGTTACACGCAAGTTCAGTGAAGTTTTATGAAAACAACAGCAAGGTATTTGGGGAACTTGCATAAATTATTCTGAAGCTCTTCTGCAAAACAAGAGTGATTTGGAAGTTATATACCCTGCCAGATATTAAAAACAAATTTTTAACCACACTGAATAAACAGTATGATGAGGAATAAACAGGCAAGTCAATGAGTACAAAACTTAACGTAAGTATGAATGAGAATCCACAAGGAGACTGTTGTTGTCATGTGCCGTGGAGTCGCTTCCGACTCATAGCGACCCTGTACAGCGTTTCCGAGGCTGGAAATCTTTACAGGAGCAGAAAGCCTCATCTTTCTCCCACGGAACAGCTGGTAGTTTTAAACTGCTGACCTTGCGGCTCGCAGCCCGATTCGTAACCACTACGCTACCAGAGCTCCTTTCAGTTCTGACTGATAACAACAAGGAGACTAGTGGAAGTTTAAGTTGGTGGAGAGAGAGAGAGCTCAAGGAATGTGCTCCAAAGCTCTATCAATGGTGTTGGGGCAACTGACTATACTTGTAAAAAAGTAAATAAATAAAACTGGATTATCCAATTTAAACCAAAACAAATTCCAAGAAGATCAAAAATATGCATTTTTATTGTAGCAGTATATACAACAACATATTTGCCATTTCAACCATTTTGACATACAATCTAGTCACACCACCATGGTATATCACCATCACCAATATCCAGTTCGATTCTTTTCTCTCTCCTTTTTTCCTTTCCCTTCCTTTGTCTTTTCTTTTACCAGAAGGTTCCCGATGGAAAATAACTTTATATTGTTTCCCTTCAAGTATATTTAAAAACACACCGAAAAAATATATACATTTTTTACATCATAAAACTACTAAGATAAATATATGCATATGTTCATAATCTGCATTAGGAGACACTGTAAAACAAGATTCCTTGCCAATGGGACACTTTCAAAAGGCAGATGGATTAATAATCTTAATGAGCAATTCTTTACAACTATTTTGTTTAAGCATAACCTGAAAGGCCGAAAAGGTGGTGGGCACACAGAACAAACAGTGAGTGGGAGGGGCAGGAAAGGGCTTTGCAGAAATGCTAATATTTCCGCTCGTATTTCTGTCTTCAGATTGTACGTCCTTGACTTGACTTTGGTGTTGCTGTTTCCCTTCATCTTTAGATGCTCATGCTTCACCCTTCCTTGACCCTCCTCCCACCTTCACACACCTGCACCTCACCCTTGGCAAAGCTGTCCCGGCAACCCTTGGAATGGCACTGGTGAAAATTCTGCTTTGAGGAGAATTTTCTGTAAGATTCACCAACAACTTTCAAGTTCTGTAAGAAGTGTTTTTGCCTTTGAGAACTTCTTAAAACTCTGTTAAGCAGACTTTAAGGGAGATAATTCTTCCCTCAGCTCTTAACAACAGATGGCTGGTAAATTAAACACATTTTACCTCAATGTATGAGATTTGCCTATAAAGACCATCAGGAGACCAGAAGCTCCTGATGGGATACAGGAGATGGCACGTGAGATCAGTTGCGAGGAGCTGACTTGCAATGTTTCATTATCGCTTGCTCTGTCTTGGAAAAGAAATCTGAAGCTATGAATCTTTACCAGAGCAGACAGCCCTATCTTTCTCTGGTGGACTAGCTAGTGGGTTCAAACCACTGACCTCTCTGTTAGCAGCCCAAATGCTTAACCCACGGTGCCACCAAGGATACTTGGTTGGTCAGGTAATTACAATCAACATAGCAGACACTTTGATAAAACTTTGTCAATCCTCCCAAATGTGCAAGGGGGCTTCCAAAAGTTCACAGTAAAACGGAATGAAAGGATAATAGAATTCCTTATACGAACATTTTGAAGCCCCCTTGTATATGACACGGAACATTTAATAATGAGCACAGTCTCCTGGTGTAGCACTGTAGGTCAGCAGTTCAAACCTACCAGCTGCTTCTTGGAAACCGTGTGCAGGGTGGCTATGAGGCGGAACTGACTTGATGGCACTTCAGGACGACAACGACAAGGACAGAATTTGGAGTCCTAGTGTGATACTGTAAGATAAGCACTGGAATACTACCTATAAGGTTGGTGGTTCAAACCCACCAACTGCACCTTGGAAACCCTATATAGGGTCGCTATGAGTTGAAACCAACTTGACGGCACTTAAAAACAAGAAGTTCTGGAGCTGGACTTCTTGGGCTGAATTCTCACTTTGTCATTTGTAACTATGTGACCATAGGCCACTTACTCAACCTTGTGGTGCCTCAGTTATCTCATCTGTAAAATGGGAATGAAAGTAATTTTTAGGATTAAATAAATTAATAGCCTGGTGTGGCACTGTAGGATAAGCATCAGACTGCTAACTCTAAGGTCGGCAGTTCAAACCCACCAACTGCTCCTCGGAAACCCTATACAGGGTCACTAGGAGTCGGAACCAAATTGTAGGCACTAAACAACAACAACAGTGATCCCTTGGAACAGTAGCTGGTACTCAATAAGCACTGTTGTTGTTGTTAAGTGCCATTGAGTTGGTTCCAGCTGACTCCTAACGACCCTGTCTAGGGTTTCCGAGGCGCAGCTGGTGGGTTTGAATCACCTACCTTTTGGTTGAAACTGAGCTTGTGGTCCAGTTCATTATCCTTCAGTGCCATGCCAGCACTAGACGAGCACTGTCTTTAAATAGCCAACACAGCACATTGTCCCTTTTATTTTTGCTCACACTCGCTCCACTAGTGCCTGCATTGAGACTTTTCACAGTGGAGGACTGTTTGGGATCCGTAGGGATGTTTGCACTGGGTAAAATGGAATGACAAATGCATCATGAAGTATATACACAAAAATCTCTCATTTAGATTTGACTTTGAGGAACATAGATCATTTGTATTGGTTTGGATAAGTACACCTTTGGAGAATCTTAACAATTTTCTTACAATGTCCATAGAGAAAATGAATGACTGGGCATATTTAGCCTGTTGTTGTTGTTAGGTGCCAGCAAGTCCGCATATTTAGCCTACCCAACTGTTAATACATTATTTGTGCAAAGTTGTTCTAATTGTAACTAAATGTAACTTTATAATGAACAACAATTCAGTATCTTCCATCACATTGTTTCACTTTAACCATATTTTAAAAGTGTCTTACTTTCTTTATGGAGTCCTGGTGTGGTCCTGTGGGTTAATGTGCCAGACTGCAAAGCCGTTTGAACTGCAAGGTCGGTGGTTCAAGCTCACCAGCTGCTCCTTGGAAACCCTCTACAGGGTTACTATGGATCAGAACTGACTCGAAGGCACTTCACAACAACTTTTCTTTATACCTAATAGGATAACTAAAGGGTTTTTTTAATGGATAAGAAGAGTTGGCAAGTATGTGGAGAAACTGAAAGTCTCCTACACTGCTGGAAAACAGTCTGGCAGTTCCTCAAAAAGTTAAACGTGGAGTTACCACTGTTGTGTTGTTAAGAGTCATCAAGTTGGTTCATAGTGACTCATAGTGACCCTATATGAGTTTTCTGGGGCTTTAAATCTTTGTGGGAACAGAAAGCATCACCTTTTTTTCCCAAGGAGTGACTGGTGGGCTTGAACCACTGACTTTGTGGTTCACAGTTCAGTGCTTCTCCTACAGAACCATATGATCCAGTAATTCTGCTCCTAGGTATGTACTCAAGAGAAATAAAAAGTTATGTCCACATAAAAACTTGTACATGAATTTTCTTAGCACCATTATTCATAATAGCCCCCAAATGGGAACCATCCAAATATCCGGTAACTAATGAATGGATAAACAAAATGTGTTATAACGAGACAATAAAATATTATTTGGCCATTAAAAGGAATGAAGTACTGATATATGCTGTAACATGGATGAAATATGACAAACTGATGCCAAGTGAAAGAAGCCAGACATTTTTAAAAGCTCCATATTATATGATTTCATTTATATGAAATGTCCAGATTAGGCAAATAGAGAGAGACAGAAAGTAAATCCGTGGTAGCCTAGGGCTGGGTGAGAAAGGAGGATAGGAATTTGACAGCTAAGGGGTTTGGAGTTTCTTTTCAGGGTGATGAAATGTTCTAAAATTGATCATGGTGAGGGTTGGACAACTATGTGCCCTGGTGCCACAGTAGGTTAAGCAATGGATGGCTAACTGAAAGGTCAGCTCTGTGAACTTTCCAGCTCCTCTGTAGGAGGAAAAGGTGGCAGTCTGCTACCTAAAATAAAGATTTATAGCCTTGGATACACTTTGGAGCAGCTTCACTCTAGCCTATAAGATCTGTGGGTCCAAACCAACTTGACAGCAGTGGATTGGGTTGGGTTTGGAAATTCTATACATTAAATGGGTGAGGTATGCTGTGTGTGAATTATATCTCAAAGCGTTGTTTTTAAATCTCTTATTTCAAAAGAGGTGAAAAGTATACGTGTGTGTAACTTTACTTATCATAGTCCATTTTATTTACTGAGCCTTCCTGGTGTGGGGCTGTAGGGTAAGCACTCAACTGCTAACACAAGGTTGGCAGTTCAAACCCACCAGGAGCTCCTTGGAAACCCTATACAGGGTTGCTATGAGTTGGAACTGACTGGAAGGCACCTAACAACAAATATAACCACAAGGGAACGCTGACTCTGTAGGATGCTCACTAGACTGTGAATCACAAGGTCGGAGGTTTGAGCCACTTCTCAGGAGAAAGGTGGGGCTTTCTGCTCCCACGAAGATTTAAAGCTTCAGAAACCTTATGTTGTTGTTGTCAGGTGCCATCAAGTCGGAACCAACTCATAGCGACCCCACGCATAGCAGAACGAAACAATGTCTGATCCTGGGCCAACCCCACCACCACTGCCACACTTGACGCCATCAATGATGCCACCTGGCTGATCCATCTCGTTGGGGGTCTTCCTCTTTTTCTCTGACCCTCCATCTTACCCAGCATGACATCCTTCTCCAGTGACTGTTCTCTCCTGACAATATGTCCAAAGTATGAGAGACGAAGCTTAGCCATCCTGGCCTCCAAGGAGCACTCTGGCTGTACCTCTTCCAAAACAGATCTATTGGTTCTTTTGGCAGTCCATGGCACTTTCAGTATTCTTCTCCAACACCACAACTCAAAGGCATCAATTCTTCTACGATCTTCCTTATTCACTGTCCAGCTTTCACATCCATATGAGGTTATTGAGAATACCATGGCTTGGGTCAGGCGCACCTTAGTCCTCAAGCTGACATCTATACAGGGTCACTATGAGTTGGAACTGACTTGACGGCACTTAACAACAACAGAATGGCCACTAGGAGTCCAGATGGTTAAGCACTCAACTGTTTACTAAAATATCAGCAGCTAAAAAGACGTTGTGATCTGCTCCCATGAAGGTGGTTGGTGATGGTTGTATGCCGTCAAGTTGGTTCTGACTCACAGCAACCCTGTATAGGGTTTCCAAGGCTGTAAATCTCTGCCGGAGCTGAAAGCAAAGTCTTTCTCCCACGGAGCAGCTGGAAAAGTCTCCACTTAGCAGCCCAATTCATAACCCAGCTGTACCAAGACTCCTTCCCATAAAGATTACAGCCTACCAGGACACTAAAATTTCTTTTCATGCTGACTTTAATATGGAATTTGAAACAAAGTATTGAACCAGCTTCAACGCATTAAGAGGATTGGTTCCTTGTTGAATACATAGTCCCGCCTTTCAAGTGATTTTCTCATTTCTAGATGTCAACTTGTCCAAAGGCATTGATGTATAACAAAGTTTTTAGGGGAAACTCTTTTCCAAAGTGACCGTGTGGTAAGAATGTGCTACCATATGGTTAGCTAAACTCAAGACACTCAACCAAATAAAGTGAAGTTTCAAAAGGTAAGCAGTACTCTTCGAGATGGAGGCAGAGATGATGACGTGGAGAGATGGAGCAGCTGGGGACTCGGGACCCAGGGAGGGAGAGGGCCTGTGTGCTGATGACACGGGAGTGGAGGGGTGGGGGGAGGGCAGGGAGGTAGCAGGCTGGTAGAATGCACCCTTTCTTTGATTGATGATTCGTGGAGGGGATTGTAACAATAACAACAAAAGGTAAGCAGTACTTCCCCAGCTGCTTCAGGACTCCCATAAACCTTGTGCTGATTATTCTCCACTCAGTCTTCATGCCCACCCCATCTCCTGAGTTCGTTCTCTAGAATTCCCTGTCTTGCTTGCCCATGGTTCTGCCAGTGCTTGAGCCCGACTGTTTTGGGATACAAGGGTGACTGAAGATCATCAAATCAGATGTAATTGCAAGAGAAGTGAAAAGAATTGGATCCTGCCCACCCATCCCTTGTTAAGTTTTATATAATGACTTGAAATCACTTTTGCATAAATCAGATGCACACCTCTCCCAGTTTCAATCCCAGAATGCTTTGAGAGAGAGAGAGAGAGAGAAAGAGTCAGCATCCTCCTTTGACGTGGATTTATTTATAGCCATGAGCTCGTACAGACTCAGGAACTGAAAAGGATTGGTAAGTGCTGCCAGAAAAAGATGGCGCAAGATGAAGAATGACTACAGATGAATAATTTTTAAAACTCATTCTTTCTGGACAAAACTTTCTTGAGTTATGACAAGCTTACAGCTAAACAACCCATTCAAGGAATTCAACATTTAATTTTTGCATCTGAGAGGGTATTTTGTAAGTTACTTAATCCTGGAAGTTTCACTAGGAATTAAAATGCCTAAATTTAAACATTTTATGCTTTATTTGGATGTTTAAATGAATGTGGTAGATGATTGGTAACACCTGCCTTAAATGTTTCCATGTTAAAAAATCCCTACCTCACACCTTAATAAATTCCAGATGGATTAGAAGTAAAAGTAAACACACACACCTAAAAAAAGTGTTAGAAAAAATTAGAGGCATATTTATTTAATCTTGGGAAATGAGGGAAAAGTCTTTTTTAAAATGAAACCAAAGCTAGAAACTATTTTAAAATGTGATGGATTTGACTATATCAAAACTTGAAACTTCCATATGTGAACATTAAAGCAGAAACTGAGAAACGGCATTTTGACACGTGAGAAACAAAGGAATAATGTTCCAAATATATAATTCTTTCTTATAAATTAGTTAAGAGAAAAAGAATACTCCCATTTTAAAAATGGGCAGTGGACATGAAGTGGTAATGGACCCAAGATTTAAATGGCCAGTGTCCTCATGAAAAGATATTCAATCTCCCTGGTAACCAAAGGACATAAACAATGGGCGGGGGGGCGGGGGTGAGGGAGGAAGAACCAGACTCCATACACATACACACTCCACAACCACTACCACCACCATCACAAAACCTAAAAGATATCTTTTCTCATTTACTAGGTTGATAAGGAATCCCTGGGCTGTACAAATGGTTAATAAACTCAACTGCCAACTAAAAGTTTGGAGGTTCAAGCCCACCCAGAGACACCTCAGAAGAAAGGACTGGTGATCTACTTTGGGAAAATCAGCCCAGGAAAACTCTCTGGAGCACAGTTCTCCTCTGACACACATGGGATCGTCTGGAATCTAAGTCAACTAGATAGCAACTGATTGGCTTAGAATGACAAAAATGAAAAGATAGTAATGCCTAGTGTGGTGAGGATGCAAGGAAAGAAGTTTTATATGATCTGCTGGTCTCCCTTGGCTACTCCACCCAGAACACAGAACAATTATGCTCTGCTGAAGGTGCCAAAGTATGACGGGCCAGTGCAGCACAAACAATGATGCATACACTCAGCCCAGGGTCACTTTCTGGGAAGCACCTGTCTTCATATGGCAAGGGGAGCTCACCCCCTCTTCCAGATCTGCCCCAAGCTCTTCTTCCTCTCCCCCAAACCAGGGCTAAATTGACCCAATCATAAGCCCCAAAGAGAGGAAGTTTTTCTACTACCCTTATCTAAAACCCTTCCCATTCTTCATTTCCTTTCCCAGGATAATATCTCTTGCTAAAGGTCTGACAGTGGAAATACCCGGTCACTGCTGGAACAGTGAGTTTGCCCCGAGGTGCCTTGGAAGAAGGTGGCAATCTGCTCCCAAAAGGTCACAGTCTCATGACCCTATGGAGCAGTTCTACTCTGCAAACATGGAACCACCAGGAGTAGGATACAACTTGATGGTAACTAGTTTTACTAGTTATCTGGTTAGACCAGAGCAACCCAATAGCCCCCGTCCCTGAACTGCCCAGTTAGGTCCAATGAAACCCCTTATAGCTTGAATTGGATTTCTGTCATTGACCAATACAGGGTCTTGATCAAAAGGATAGGTCATGGAAATTGGTTATTGTTGTTGTCAAGTGCCGTCGACTCGATTCTGACCCATAGCGACCCTGTATAGGGTTTCCGAGGAGCAGCTGGTGAGCTTGAACCACCGACCTTGCAGTTCAAACGACTTCGCAGTCTGACGCATTAGCCCACAGTGCCACACCAGGACTCCATGGAGATTGTAGACCCCAATAAAAATAAAAAGATGGAATAGAGGGAAACAGCCCTGAAGAAGGAGTTTCTACACATAGACCACTTATCAAGGCAAGGGGAGTTTTACCCAATTTTGTTAGTTAATAAAGTTGAATATGTTAAGCTTTGTGCCCTACAGAAAATGGCCCTGTTTTTAAGTATCCGTGAAATATTTGTAAAAACAACATATATGCAGATACAAAGAAAATCTCAGGTTCAAAAACCTAAAAATATTATAGAATATATTTTCTGACTACAACACAATTAAGACTGAAAATCCATAATAAGGATGTAAATGAAAACTAAAATGCAGCTAATTAGAATTAAAATAAATTTTATAAAGTAATAATCGGGAAAAAGATAAGGCTTTCTGCTTCTCAACAGCACTTAACAACAAGAAGCATAAAATAAGAATAACATTTATATGGAAATAGAACTGTGCAGGAATTTTATATGTATATGTAGAGAGAGAGAGAACTAGAAAGAGAAAGGGAGAGTCCTGATGTGGCACTGTGGGTCAGTTTGAACTGCAAGGTCAGCTGTTCAAACTTATCAGCTGTTCCTTGGAAACCCTATACAGGATCATTTTGGGTGGGAACTGACTTGATGGCGCTTACCAATAATGATATATATATATATATATAACCAGAGGAAATATAGAACGTATGTGGCATTTGTCAAACTTAATGGTAGAGCAGATGTGAGCATAATTCACTGAGTTTAATGTATAACAAATAAAATAAAAATAAAATGATGAGAACAATAATTACTCACTACATTGATATGAGGAATGGATCACAATGACATGTGGATAGCAGATCCTGACTCATATTATGACCACAGAACATTCCAGACAGGTTAATGCTAAACACATACATGCATGCTCACATGCACACCCCCATTTAGAAACCACAACAGAAGAGTAGAAAAGTGCATGCTCACCCTGTGACTGAGACAGTGGGTCATGGACAAAGCATGGCCTTCAGAGCAGACAGACCTCTGAGTTTCGGTCCCATCTCAGGTGCTTACTAAGGAACTTCACATCTCTGAATTCAGTTTCCTCTCATCTGCACAATGAAGGTAAAAATAACCACTTCTCAAGAACTGAAGCCACTTCATGATCCACACTTTGAGCCTCAGTAGTGTACTTTGACGAAGCCTTTGTGGTGCAGCGGTTAGGTGGGAACAGGTCTTTCTTCTGTGAAACTACTAGGTGCTAACTGAAAAATCAGTGGTTCAAACTCATCAGCCACTCCACTGTAATCTTCTGTGAAATTACAACCTATAAAACCCTATGGGGAGTGGGAGACCCTAGACAGATAAGCAGCAACACCAGAGATGGAGGCAGAGATGAGGACATGGAGAGAGGGAGCAGCTGAGGACTCTGAAGTCATGGAAAGAGAGGGACTGGGTGCTGGTGGTCAGGAGACAGGTTTGAAGAATGTGTCCTTTGGGTGTTTAAGTTATTATATATTCCTGAGAGTTTTTGTGTACATCCCCCCACCAAAAAGAAAGAAACAAAAGGAATGGAAGCAAATAATGTTGTATGGTGATGCACGGAGGAGATTGTAGTCATTGCAATGAAATGATAATGTAAAGCCAATGTTCTGCCATGTAAACTAGCACTCAGTTCACAATAAAAACTTTTTTAAAAAACCACCCTATGGGGCAGTTGTACTGTGTCATATGGGGTCAGTCTAAGTAGAAAATCAACTTAATGACACCAAAGATGCTTTCTGCTCTGTTGAAGATTTACAGCCTCAGAAGCCATAAGCAGGGTCACTATGAGTCAAAACCAACTGCACAGCACACAACCACCACCACCAACAACAACAAAAGTAATATGGAACATTAGTGATTAAGTGGTAGAATGATCATCTTCCAGTTGAGAAGTCATAGTTTGTCCCACTGTAGTGGAAGCAATGCCACCAGTATTTCAAATATCGCCCATAGCGGACAGGTTTCAGCTGAGCTTCAGACCATGAGATTAGGAAGAAGGACCTGGAGATCTATTTCTGAGAAAAATTGGAAAATGAAAATCTTACAAGTATCAGTGGAATAGTATTGCTAAAATGTTGGAAGATGAGGCCCTCAGGTTGGAAGGCATTCAAAATACATCTAGGGAAGAGCTGCCTCCTCAAAGTTAGGTCAACCTTAATGGTGTGGAAGGAGTACAGCTTTTAGGACCTTCATTAGCTGATGTGGGGCATGACTCAAAATGAGAAGAAACAGCTGTAACCCTTATAATCATCAGAACACAGATTGAATCTAGGAAATTGTAAATTACAAAATAAGGATAGATATATTATGTATTAGCTGAAATGGACAAATATTGGTCATTCTAAATTAGACAATTATCTGGTTTATGTCCTGGTATAGTGCTGTAGGATAAGCACTGGACTGCTAACTGCAAGGTTGGCAGTTCAAACCCACCAAACACTCCTCAAAAATCCTATACAGAGTCACTGTGAATTGGGAACCAACTCAACAACAACAGTTTATGTGGTGTTGTTGTTAAGTGTTGTTGAGTTGGTTCCAACTCATAGTGACCCTGTATAGGGTTACTGAGGCTGTAAATCTTTGTGGGAGCAAAAAGCGTCATCTTTCTTCTTTGGAGAGGCTGGTGGGTTCAAACTACTGACCTGGGGGTTCAAAGTCTAGTACTTATTCTACAGAGCCACTGTGCTTCCCTTACATGATGTAGTGAGTTATTTAATATGTCTCTTCTAGTCTTAGTCATTGTAACTCCCACCAGATGACTCTGTTCCTGATGGATCTGGCTAAGAGAAGGTGGGAGAAGAAACAGATAGGATGGCATGAGTCCTCGATGGATGTTAACAGAGGTCATTACAATTGTAAAAATGTGAAACTTGAATGTGAGTTTAAAATGAGCCATCTCAGATGGAGGAGGGGGGATCTCGCTACAGTCAAAGAAGTTGACTCAGGAGTGGAGCGTGTCCTTTGTACCCCAGGATCCCTGTGTGTTGAAGTTACAGCAGTTTTAGATTCGAGAGGATCACAGCAGCCCTGGGCCCAAGGGTGTCTCACTCAGCAGCTCTTGATCCATTGTGGAAGAAACCGAGGCCACTCAGAGAGGTGAAGTAGAGTTTCAGATTTCAATAAGCCAGCTGGCTCAGAGGGCTAGCTTCTCCAGATTCTGAGCCCCAGGTACAGGGCAGTGCAGACTTATATGGGGTCAGAATTGGGGAAGGGTTAGGTTGCAGACCTTTTTGAAGACAGAAGGGAAACCAAAGGATTGGTCCCACTCAGTAACCTGATTAACATTTTAGCTTGTCTCCTGGGCGGAGATGGCAATGAATGTTTTTACCTTTCATGTTCAGAACCTCCTCAACCCAGGACAGCTATGACATTGGGGGTTGGGAGGGAATAGCAGATGAGCATTAATGGCAGAACCAAGAACCAGAACATAAGTAAGAGTGGTGGGCTTCCCGGGCCATGGAACAAGTCAAGGTGAATGACTTGGGGCAAGAATTTGCTTGTAGAGTGGTGTGCCTCTAGGCACTTAATTGGTGGGAGCTAGGTTTGCTGACCCGCAATGCTAGAACCAAGTGCCATCAGTTTGAGGCTTATGGAAACATCAAAAGAAAATTGAAAGAATACACAGAATCACTGTACCAAAAAATATTGGTAGAAATTCAGCCAGGAGGTAGCCTATGATCAAAAACCGATAGTACTGAAGAAAGAAATCTAAGTTGCAAGGGAGAAAAGGAAAAAAAAAAAAAAAGCTCCAGGAATTTACTGAATACCAAAATTAACATGTTTCAACAAATGGATACAACACTGGAGGCACTGATTTGTCGAAGCCAAGAAATTTGGCAGACTGCTACCTGACCAACCAACTGGAAGAGATCCATACTTGTGTCCTTCCAGAGAAAGGTAATACAACAGATTGTAGAAATTATGAGCAATAACATTAATAACACCCACAACTAAAATTTTGCTGAAGATCATTCAAAAATAGTTTCAGCAGGGAACAGCCAGTAAGTCAAGCCAGATTCAGAAGAGAACTCGAAATGAGAGATCTCATTGCTGATGTTGGATGATGTTGATGGTTGAACGCAGATAACATGGAGACGATAGTTACGTGTGTTTTTTTTGACTATGCAAAGGCATTCAGCTGTGGATCATAATAAATTACGAATAACACTGGGAAGAATAAGCATTCCAGAATATTTCATTATGCTTATGGGGAACCTTCACAAACACCAAGAGACAGTCATTTGAACAGAACAAAGGGATACTGCCTGGTTTCAAATTAGGCCAGGAATGGATCAGGGTTGTATCCTTTCACCATACTTATTCAATTTGTATGGTGAGCAAATAATCAGGAAAGTTGGACTATGTGAAGAATACAGCATCAGGATTGGAGAAAGACTAACACCTTACAGTATGACACAAACCTACTTGCTAAAAGTAAAAAGGACTTGAAGCACTTACTGATGGTCATAGATTTCATCATGTCCCCCAAATATGTGTCAACCTGGCTGGGTCATGGGTCTCAGTGGTTGGGCAGTTATATAATAGGGCAGTTCTGTGATGATTCCCCAGGATGTGATGTGATGTGATAAACCAATAAGATGATTAAGGATGGGCTGCAACACCCTTAATCCCATTCCAGCCCTGCTCTTATGTAAGGGAGTTTCTCAGGGCTGTAGTCTTCCATAGCTTTTATTTTATGAGAGCTAAAAAGAGAGAGGAATGAGCAAATAACCATCAAGAAAGAGAGGAGTGGACTGCATCTTTTGGACCCAGGGTCCCTGTACTGTGAACCTCCTAGAGCCAAGAAAAGATTGCTGCCAAAATGCATGGAGATCTACAAGGCATGTTGGGTCTACAGATGCTGAAAGAAGGCAAGGACCTTTTCCTAAAGCTGGCACTCAGAATTCCAACTTCTAACCTCCTGAACTGTGAAAGAATAAATTTGACAATGCTGAAGAGTAAAGACTACAACCTCTTGCTTGGTAGCGAGTCAGTGAGAAAAAGGAAAATCCTCAATGAGATGGAGTGACACAGTGTCTGCAACAATGGACTCGAGCGTAGCCTTGAGGGGGTAGTGCTTCGTTTGTTGAGCCTTCTGAATCCACACCAACTCCATGGCACCTAACATCTACAACAACATGAAGGGAACCAGGTTTCAAGTCTTGGCCAGTTTAATCTCATGTACAGCCAACACCTGTCTGTCAATGGAAGTTTGTGCGTAGCTATGGTTCTATTTTCAATAACCTCATGCATATGTATGTGAAAGCTGGACAGTGAATAAGGAAGACCGTAGAAGAATTGATGCCTTCGAGTTGTGGTGTTGGAGGAGAATATTAAAAGTGCATTGACTGCCAAAAGAACCAATAGATCCATTTTGAAAGAAGTGCAGCCAGAGTACTCCTTAGAGGCCAAGATGATCAAACTTCGTCTCTCATACTTTGGACATACTGTCAGGAGGGAACAGTCGCTGGAGAAGGATATCATGTTTGGTAAGGTGGAAGGTCAGAGAAAAAGAGAAAGATGGATTTGCTAAGTGGCAGCATTGATGGAATCAAGTGTGGCAACAGTAGTGAGGTTGGCCTATGATCGGGCAGTGTTTCGTTCCGCTGTGCATAAGGTTGGTATGAGTTGGCACTGACTCAATGGCACCTAACAACAACAACATGGTTCTGTGGAGTTTCCAGATTATGACAGACTAAGAAGAAAGGTTTGTTGATCTACTCTGAAAACCAGCCAATGAAATCCGGATCATCCCAATGGTCTGATCCAGAACCAAGCGTGGGATGGTGCAGAACCAGGAAGCGTTTTGCTCCATTGCACTTGAACTTAACTCAATGGCAACTAATTACGACAGTATTATATTACTGGAGTCCTGGTGTGGTGTTGTGGGTGAATACACTGGACTGCAAGGTTGGTTTGAACCCCAAGGTCAACGGTTCAAACTTGCCAGCCACTCCTCGGAAACCCTATACAGGGTTGCTGTGGGTCAGAACTGACTCTATGGCACTTAATAACAACAACATGTATATACTTTGCTGGGATAGTTGTGTTTTTTTTCCCTGACATTTCTCTTTATCTTGTTTAACAATGGTAATTGTCTAACAACAAATATATCATTCTATATTTATAAAAAGAATTGATTTAAATGAATGAACATTCATTATTCCTATCAAAGGTATTCAACAATGTCCAGGTCATCTCAGTGTTAGGTTTCTGGGGCCCAGCCTGAGATTTCCAGATGGGTAAGAGAAGGTGTGTGCAGGGCAGAGTCCGGCAGGGCCCACAGGACAGTCTCCGCCCACTCCACACAGCTGCCCGGCTGCTGGCCTGGCATGGTGGCCCCGGGAACGTGTTATCTCATGAGCTTATGTGAAAGCTCACACCCCCAAGGCTCCAGCCAACATTTGCCATTCCTTTCCCGTCACCACCCAGCTCTGCCTGTGCCCATGAGCTCATGGAGGCCAGGCCAGTCTTTGGGGGGGGTCTGCTAACTGCCAGGACAATGCCTTTCCCAGTGCCCATCCCTAGAACACAGACGGCTCTCCTGACCCCCACTCTCTGATTCCATGTGCAAGTTGAGCTTCCATCCACCCCAATGCTGACCCCATCCCACTGTGGCCAGGAAGACTCTTAATCGACTCAAGGCCCTGCCAATATTTGAGCCACTGTCTTGTCTCGTCTCTCTCTCCTGCCTCAGACACTACAGCCACCCTGAACTCAGGACCACCTCCCAGGAGGAATCCGTTAGAGGAGGCATCGGGGCTGCTGAAAGCTCCTCAGACCCAAAGCCCATGACATGGAGGTTCTACCCAGCCCAGTGCTGACCTCTTTTCTCTGGAATCTCAGGGCCTCCAAGCTGGCTGATTTGGTGGGGGGCTTCTCCAGGGGAGTGGAAAATGGCTTGTCAGTTCTATCTCATGTGTCAGAGGCCAGGGAAGGGTCCTGTTCTAATATAACTGAAGAGACAACACCCTCGCTGCCCTGCTTGGCTCCTGTGCATTTTGCCCCTTACTTTGCATTTCCAAACCCCTGTCGATCCTCAACACCCACTTCCCCGCCAGCCAGTTCTGACTGCAGACCCCATAACTCATGCTGGTCACCAAGAGGTGTCCTGACACCAGAGAGTCCCTCCAACTTCCCAACGCTATGGCCGGAGCTCTCCCAACCTGTCTGTCTCGTCCTTCTCAGACCTCCCAGAAACTAAACAGCAAAGGATAGGATGAGGGGACAGTGGGTTCCAGAGTCACGGCTGCTGACAGATACAACAAAGGCCCCAGAACTCCAGGCTGCACACTACATTCCCACGGGAGGTGGTCAGCACAGGGTGGAGACAGCTGTTCCTCTGGGCAGATGTTCACACGGGGAAGAGGGCCGCTCACTCCCCAGTCAGCTCCCATGATTCCCTGGAGTCTAGCCAGCTCCCAGCTAGGCCTTGAGCAGCCTGTGGAGCTCTGTGTGGGGCTGAGCAGCCTGTGGGACCACAATAGGCAACTGGACTTGGCCAACTTTGCCAGTCCCTGGGGAGGAGAGGCCTAGGACACTATGTCACTGCTGTCCCTTGGAGGCCTAGGACAATCACTGTGCCCTGACTGAATGCTTTCTGGGTGATAGGCAGTATGCAGGGAGCTGGCTTACTGGTCACCAGCTCCTGGTGACCCCACACACATCAGTTGTGGTCTATAGGGATTTTCACTGGCTGACTTTCTGAAGCATATTTCCAGTTCTTGTTAGTCTGGGAACTCCACTGCGTTCTGTTGTGCATCCTAGCAACATGCAAGCCTCCAATGACAGACAAGTGGTGCTGTGCAGGAGGCGCAGAGGCCGGGAATCGAATGCAGGTCTGTTGTATGTTGTTGTTATGTGCCATGGAATTGGTTCCTACTCATAGTGATCCTATATAGGGTTTCCGAGGCTGTAAATCTTTACAATTTACAATTTACAACCGAGGTTTCCGAGGCTGTAAATCTGGACCAATAAACAACATTCTTATCAATGGAGAAAAGATTGAAGTTGTCAAGGACTTCATTATTCTTGGATCAACTATCAACACTCGCGGAAGCAGCAGTCAAGAGATCAGACGATGTATTGCATTGGGCAAATCTGCTGCACAGGAACTTTTTAAATTATTGAAGAGCAGAGATGTCAGCTTGAGGACTAAGGTGCCATGGTGTTTTCAATAACCTCATATGGATGCGAAAGCTAGACAGTGAATAAGGAGGATCGTAGAAGAATTGATGCCTTTGAGTTGTGGTGTTGGAGGAGAATACTGAAAATGCCATGGACTGCCAAAAGAACCAATAGATCTGTTTTGGAAGAAGTGCAGCCAGAGTGCTCCTTAGAGGCCAGGATGGCTAAGCTTCGTCTCTCCTACTTTGGACATATTGTCCGGAGGAAACAGTTGCTGGAGAAGGATGTCATGCTGGGTAAGGTGGAGGGTCAGAGAAAAAGATGAAGACCCCTAACGAGATGGATTGGCCAGGTGGCATCATTGATGGACTCAAGTGTGGCAGCGGTAGTGAGGTTGGCCCAGGATCGGACATTGTTTCGTTCTGCTGTGCATGGGGTCGCTATGAGTCGGTTCCGACTCGATGGCACCTGACAACAACAACAACAAAATCTTTACAGGAGCAGAAAGCCTCATCTTTCTCTCGCGAAACAGCTGGTAGTTTTGAGCTGCTGACCTTGTGGTTTGCAGCCCGATTCGTAACCACTACACTACCAGATCTCCTCCTCTGTTGTATGAAAGGTGATAATTCTACCGCAGAGCCACCACTACCCTTGGCAAGATATTGGAGTGAGGAAAAAGAAAGCAAAACAGCCCATATTGGATGAGGCAATTCTGAGTCATCTCTTATAGGACTGTGTAGACTTGCCCCAGAGTTTCCAAGGTCATAATCTTTATGGAGGAAGCAGAGCTCCACATCTTTCTCCCTTGGAGCTGCTGGTGGTCTCAAACCTCAACCTCGCTGTTTGCAGACAAACGCTTAACCACTGCACCACCAGGGCACCTCACTATTGCGGGTATTGTTGTTGTTAAGTGCCATTGAGCTTGTTCTGACTCATAGTAACCCTGTCTAGTGCTTCCAAGGAATGACTGATGGGTTTGAATCATGAAACTTGCAGTTAGCAGTTCAGTGCTTATCCTACAGCACCACACCAGGACTCCACTATTGGGGTTGTTGTTAAGTGCCATTGAGTCAGCTCTGACTCATAGTGACCCTGTATAGGGTTTCCAAGGAGCAGCTGATGGGTTTGAAACACCGACCTCTTGGTTAGAAGTCCAGTGCTTATCCTACAGCACCACACCAGGATTCCCAGGAGCTGACAAAGGCTGAGAGTGAAGCCCCAGTGGTGGATGTCTGTATCAGCAACCTGCCCAGGGGTCTGTGGGATGCAGAACTGGACCTGGGGGCTGTCAGTTGAATGATGACAGGCTGTGTGAAGGAATATGTTGCGCACAGGGAGAGTGGGGAACTTGAGCTCAGCAGAGACTTGTGAGAAGAGTTCCTGAGCCATCTCGCATCATTTAAGGTCCTGACCTTGTGCCAGGACACAGTCTGTCCTGAAGGTTCTACTGGTCTCAAAAGCTGTCCCAACTATAAAGGCAAGAAGTGACTGGCTTGCAAGCTTTCAAGAGGGAGCCTAGTTCCAGCCAGGGCAGGTATAGGCAGAACTTCCACTGAATGATTTCCAAACTGTTGGGACCAGGCTGAGGAAAGGAAATGGGGATAAGACTCTTGTGGTACAACAGTGAATACCTGCCGCCAAGACTAACTGTGAGGGTCGGAAATGTAGAGACAGCTTTTTTTTTTTTTTTTTTCTCGGCAAACGGAGGAGATTGATTGATTTTGCATCCCAGGAGCGGAGGTCCCTGGGACCATTAAGTGAGAAGAGCGGAAAGTGTGACCCTACCCAGAGAGGCAGTGAGGCCAGGTGTGGAGAGAGATGATGGCATGGACAGATGGAGTGGCTAGGGACACGGGACTCAGGGAGCAAGAGGAGCTGTTTGCTGACAGCCAGTGGGGGCAAGCCTGTGGGATGTATCCTTTGGTTATTTCATGAAGCATGGAGGGGATTGTAAAAAAAGAAAAATTAAAACAAAAAAAGCTGTCCCAAGGGTCACATACCTTTCTCCATGAACCTCACCTCCTAGAGGGTCAACCACACCGTCTGACCTGTGGCCCTGCAGTCCACTCCACAGCAGATGGGGACCCAGGGGACAAAGAAAAGGTAGCATGCCCGAAGTCCATCTTTCACATGCATATGAGGTGATTGAAAATACCATGGTTTGGACATGGTAATCTGGGAAGGGTAAGTATTTCCCCTTTGGTAATCTGTTTTTATTGTTTACTATTTGCTTTCTGTAAATAATGATAACGGCTTTCACTGGAGTCCTGGTGTGGTGCTGTGGGTTAAGCGGGACTGCAAAGTCAGTTTGAACCACAAGGTCAGCAGTTCAAGCCCACCAGCCACTTCTTGGAAACCCTATACAGGGTTGCTACGGGTTGGAACTGACTCGACGGCACTTAACAATAAGAAGTAAGTAATAAAATGAAAAACAAGACAGAGAAAGAACAAGAAAAAACCGTGGCTTGGGTCAGGCACACCTTCATCTTCAAAGTGATTGAGAAGTTGAAAAGACTTGAAAATAACCCAGGAGAATTCTCAGAATCGATATAGTCAACATTCTTTACCAACACCATAACTCCAAGACACCGATTCTTCCATCGTCTTTGAGCATGGGTAGGACACTTCATTCCTTTGAGCCCAGATTCCCTCAAAAGGAGGAAAGAGCAGGACCAAATTTTCTGGGCCCCTCAAGCCCGAGACGTCACATCTCTAGTCTAGCCTGTGACTCCCAGTGATGCCACCTCACTCCCTGCTCAACAACCTCCCAGGCTCTGGGTGTTCTCCTATTACACTACTCACCACACTAAGTTTCTGTTAGCTCAGAGCCACCCGTTCTGGTAGAGAAATACATCTGAAAGTAATGGGGGAAGAAGGTGCTGAAGTTAGAAATATTTCCTTAATTAAGTAATATGTAGGAGCATGCATATTCATTTTACCTAAGTTAACTTCCTATGCCCAGCATCATAGCAGCACACACTGACAGATGGGTGGTGGCTTTGTGAGGGATGCTTTGGCCAGGAATCAGACCCATTTGGCCTCATCCTTCCCAGACCTCCCAGAAATTACACAGAAAAGAATGGGACGAAGGAACAGTGAGACCAGGCTGTGAGCTCAGGTCAGGCGTTATCTGAGTTGAGTGAGCTAGGTTCATATTTTTAATCACTTCCATAAGATCATTTAAAGCATGATCTTTTAAAGATGGTAATGCCAGCAGAGTCTACCTGGATTCTACCATTAATCATGGTCCTGAGGATTCACCTTGATATGCCCATAGGAGGAACCTCTTGGAATCTCTGTTTTTACCCATCATCCCCTTTTCCCTTGCATCCCTCACTGAAATTGTGGGGAGAGGTGAGGATGCTCAGATGTCTTTGCCCTCATGTCCTCATCTGTGGGGGCAGTAGGAGTCTGGGCACACTGGTTGTTTCAAGAGTCAACTGTTGGAGAGAGCAAGCATGGGTTACCCCGGGGTCATCCAAGGCCAGCAACAGAAACTGAGTCTGAATGACTGAGGCAGAAAAGGAGTTTGTTTAAAGGATACTGAGAGTTGGGAAGTTTGAAAACAACCCGGAGAATCACCAATATCGAATCACAAAATGGGTATGGTGAGGATCTCAGTGCTATCTTTGCCATCGACATTTATGACACTTGTGCCCATGACAACCCTGACCCAAGACAATGGATGTTATTGTCACTGCCATCCTTACAGAGTGACCAAGGACATCCCATATGCCTGGCTTCTCTGGCTCTTCTGCATATGACAGAGTGAGTCCAGGTTACGTGCCATTGGCTGCAAGGGTAGCTGGGAAATCAAGCACATGATATTTCAGCTTCTCTAGTGGGTTGAGATGCCAGACAGAAAAATCCACTGACATGTTTCCATGTCACAGAGACCACCACCATGAAGACCAAGATCCCTAGTTAGCTGCTTGGTAGGAAGTTCTAAGCCCAATGGAACTCTAAGCTGAGTCCTCCTCTCTTAAATTATTTCACTCAGGAGACAAACAAACAAAAGTGTCACTTTGGGGGCCTGGGACAACCCTTCTTTTCCTTGACCAGCCAGCCCATGCTGGGACACAGGAGATCATCTTGGACAATCTTGGGAGAAAGTTCTGTTTTGTGATGTTGCACATTATACCCAGAGGCAAGTCACCAAAGCATAATAGTTTTTTAAATGGTTTTAATGAGTTTGGGGCTTAAAAGCACTTTCCAGTCCCTGGGGAGACCAGATGCAGAAAGTCTGTTCCCTGCAGCCCTCTCGAACATCCTGGTTGGCCATGTTTCTCTCTTGCTATGTGTTTTGGTCATTCTCATTTAGAATGTGACTGCTCACCAGAGAGCATTTGGTGATCACATACTCATGGTCAGAAATCTGCAGAGAAGGTTCTGGCTTGAGCAACCCAGAGTCGTGGCCCCCTTGAGCTGACTGATGGTTCCAGAGCTAACAGTTCTGAGACCTTTTGTGAAGTCGCTGAATTAAGGAGCTTCTGTGAAATACCTGGGGTGCCCTTCCTTTCAAGATTGTGTTGTGATATTGTTAATTGCTGTCCAATCAACTCCAAATCATAGCACATGGCTCAACACAACCGAGCTCTGTCCTGGCCTGGGAAGTACCCACAGCAGTTGGCCTGTTTGAGTCCATTGTTGTCTCTACTATGTAGCGTCTTCCAAGCTGGGGGTGGGGGTGAGGGTGAGGGAGGACACTATTGAACAATTTTCTGCTGGGATTCACAGGGATTTCATTGGGCAATTTTCAGAACTCAATTCCTTAGGCCTTGCTTCCTCCTCTATCTTAGTCTGGGAGAGCTTCTAAAACCCATCCACCATGGGCCACCTTGCTGGTTTTTGAAATACCAGTAGCAGCATAGCTTCCAGCATCCCAGCCACAGCCAGCCACCACAGCACAACAAACTGATAGATGGGTGGGTGGTGGCCCCCACCAAATCAAAGATTAGGTCTCCAAGACTAGACAAGGTCCAGATCAAGCAGATGGGGCCACTAAGGGACCCCCAGAGTAGTAAAAGAGATGCTCCCAGCTTGGACAAGTTCCAGATAACCATCATTTTGCTAGAGCCCAGCCAAGATGCACACAGTGCCAGAGGTCCCCAGCTTACAGAGCCTGGCAGCAGACAGAACCCTCTGCAGACATCTGGTGTACACCCCGTGCTGAGGTCGGGGTGCTGCACTGTCTTTTGCTGAGAAGGTCCTTCTCCTTCACCACCCTGCTGATGTTGGGGTCACAGCCTCTGCCTCCCTCATCGGCCTGTTGACAGCCAGACCGGGAGCAGTTAACCACCCCACCCCACCCCCCAGGAAACTGCACCTATCAGTGCAGGGATGGGAGTCTTTCCTGTGCATTATTCTTCTTGAAAGGGGGGAGGGAGGGAGAGAAGGAGGGGCAAACTCTGACGTCATGGGCTTGCGTGTATCAGCCGAGTTGGAGACCGTCTGGAGCAGGTGCTGGGCAGGGCCTCTGGGAAAGGGGTAGAGGGCAGCTGGCTGGTCAGGTGGGGGTGTCCTGGGCCAGACAAGACCTCATGGTAGGATGAGGTTAAGCTTTCCTGGAAGCCTTGCCTGGGAAGTACGAATGACGCTAGTCTGGCCTCTGGCTCCCCTCGGAAGGTACAGGGGTGCTGGGGCAGAGTGCCAGCTCTGGGAGGCCTCCATCACGGATGGTCCGGGGGAGTCTGGGGGCTCGGACTCCTCCATATACTAACATCCCTCTCCTGCCCCAGCTGCTTCCTCTGCCTCTGTCCTCTCCCCGGGCCTCCTAACTCTCTGGCCCGTCCAGGAGGCAAGGACGCCTTTTCTCAATTACAGGTGGTGAAACGCAAGGCTCCGCGCAGGAACGGGGCTTGGCCAGAGTCCTGCTGCAAATTTCCTGCTCACCGCCTGTTTAGTGTCCTCTCGAAGAAGTTGTGCAGCTGGAAGGGGCCCCTGGGAAGAAATCCTTGCAGAGGAAACAGATGAGCAGTGAGAACTCGCCGTGCCTCCCCGGAGCCAGGAGGGGGCGCTCTTTTGAAGGAGCTTGTTCCCATCTCCTAGAGGAGGGGGCTAGACAATCCGGCCAGAGAGTCCCTTGACTAAGCCTCCTAGAAGCCCTTGGGCACACTTTCTCCCTGGAGACGCCCTCATTAGGTCTCCCAGCAGGTTCTGCTAACTGCCTGAACCTCAAGTGCGCCAAGGAAGGGCCCCTGGATGGCAGAGGCCTGGAAGAGTTACCAAAAGGAGGCGGGACTCACAAGAATAGGTCCTTTTTCCATGTCCCCGCCCTTCAGAGCCCAGGAGGGAGAGGGGTGGGGGGTCCCAGTCATGCGTCCCTCTGATACTTAGGGCCTGGCACACTAACATCTGTCCCTGACCTTCCCCAAGTCCTGATCCTTCTCCACCCCTACCTACACACCCCAAGTACCCTCTTTCCCTTTCCGCCATTCCATGGACTCCTCTCCCCCAACTAGTTGCTGGCTGTCCCCACCTCTAAGAGCACAAGGCTCCCACCCCTAGAAGCCAACTCCTCACCTCCCTGTCACATCTCCTGCTTCCAGATCAGACCCACCGCAGACTAGCCTCTCTCCCCAGCCCTCTCCTCAGACACCACCATCTGAGGGGTTGTGTGAGCCTCTGTTGTCTCTACAACCAAACACGCAAAGAGTGCCTTCCCGATTTTCTCAGTGTCTCCTGGTGGCTCTTGATGAGACCTGTCATTGGGCTCTTTTCCTTTGGTATCTTGTGGTGTCCTCTAAGTCGAGGTGCCCCACGGGGAGTGTGGCTGTTTTTCATGTAGGGTTTCTTCCTTTCTCTCCCGTGCCTGTTGGCCCTATGTTGTTCAGGAAGTCCACCTGCCACTCCAGGCTAGGACAGTCCTGGAGTGAGAGCTGTGTATGCCCCTCAGTTGTCATTATCTTTCTCCCCCCAAAAAGCGAATGTCTGTTTCAAGGAAATTCTTTCTTCTGGATCCAGTTCCGGAGCACCCAAGATGCTCCTGTGGATGTGGGCCCAACTCTTGCAGAAGGCCCCTCTTATGATCCCATGAGGAAAAGCAACAAGGAAAGACCCCTTCCCCAAATCTAGGCCCAGGAGGAAGAGACCCTCTGGCAAGGAAATTGAAATCCCATTGGAGGGTGCTGGGCAAGAGGGCAGACTCCAAAGACAAAATCTCCAGTTTTCATTTCAGTTGTATTCTGGTGATTCCTTCCCTGCAAATCCTTACAGTCCAGCCCCCTCCCAGGCCAGCTAAACAGAGCTGCTCCCCAGCACGGTCCAAGGAGCCGCAGCCCAGTGGCCAGAAGTGGGGGCTCACCAGATGAGTCCCCTCCCAAACAGAGGAAACAGCCCAAAGTGCAATTCTGTCCTCTCTACAGTTGGGTGGTGGTCGGATGTTTTCATTTAGCCTCAAAACTCAGAGAGGGAAGTCCTAGGTATTTGCTAGTTCCCCATCAACGGCATCCAAGAAACACAGAAGATACAACAGCCAGTACACATTCAAGCAGAAGGAAATGACCAATGGGGCACCAGAAACTTCTGTTCAGTCCTTCATGAGGGGCTTGAGAGTGTGTGGTCAATGCTCCCTGGAAATCAGCCCAGGGCTGGGTCTACAGTGAATGACTAGACTCTTGAAACTCACATGGATAAAGTCTAGAGACTTTGCAAGGGTCTCCTGGTGTGGTGCTGTAGAATAAGCAGAGGAAACTGCACCTATCAGTGGAGGGTGGGATACTAACCACAACATCAGCAGTTCAAACCTACCAGCTGCTTCTTGGAAACCCTATATAGGGTCAACTTTGAGTGAGAACTGACTCCACCACACTGTAACAACAACAGCAGAGAGTCTCCTAAAGGAACCCTGGTGCCGCTGCAGTATAAGCACTGGACTGCTAACCACAAAGTTGGTGCTTCTGTTCCACAGGAGAAAGATGGGGCTTTCTGCTCCCATTCTTCAGAAATCAGTAGAGAGGCATTAATGAATCCACCCAAATGGCAGAGGGCTTGTTTTGGGGGGTTAAAGACTTTTCAAGGGTGAGATTCCTTTATCCAAGCAGAAAAGGAAAAGGAACTTCTACCGCACACCCCAAGCTCCCTCTCCTCTTCCTTCTCACTCCTTCTCCTCTATGAACCAGTGCTGCCACTCTGTGGATGTCAAGGTGAAGAAGCAATCAGGGCAAGCTGCCTGGAAGTGGTGTGAATGCCCCAGGAGCCATACAGGACACTCTGTTGGAGTCTGGATCCTCCTGGAGATCTGGGATTCTGCTCTTCCAAAATCAGGGCCTAGGTGTGTGTTATTTGTTGAACAAAGGGACTGAGGGCCCAAATGATCCAGAGTTTCCCTTTCAGGGAACAAGAGTGAGAAGGAGTGAACCAAGAGAAGACAGGAGTCAGAGATGCTTGTAGGGTACCTGGTGCTCAAGGCCCCTTTGACTCCAGACTCTCACCCTCCCTCCGCACAGCTTCCTCTCCCTGAAAATTGCATCCCAGTTCTAGAGTCATCTGGGATGGTCCCCGTCCATACCTGGGCACTGCCACCATGGCCCCAGGGCAACATCTGCATTTATTCTTTCCTGCTCCAAAGAGGCAGGAAGGCCATAGATACAAGGGGGCTTCTAAATTTTCTTGGAAATATGGAATTATAAGATAATGAAAATTTCCCACAAACTTCTTAAATCCTTTTTGAAAATAGCGCATCTCGTCCAATTCTTGGGTTTATATTTCAAGAATCTCCAGGACCCGAGCAGCTTTGTCCAAGGAGAGGGAGTCGTGAGCCATAAAGAGACATGGCCACCGTGTCCGGACAGCCACAACTGGGCCTCACTATGGGCAAGAATGCAAAGGTGATCTCCAGTCACGGGTCCCAGAGGCCAGGTGTGGTTTGGGACCCAGTGAAACTCTCTCTTTCCCTGGTCTGTTCGAGTACACAGGGCAACAAGAGCAGACAACCCCCTATTGCAGGTTCTCGCTGCGCCTCTGCCCGCACAGACCAAACCTACCCGCCAAATAGGCCAGGGATCGTGCTGTGCGGTGGCTTGAGTGTGAGCTTGGAGTGTGAGCTAGGAGCGAGGACACGCGCTGCACTGCTCCGGACACGTACCAGGGCGCCGTATCCGGGCCAGCCCTTGCAATCTTCTCTTACTATCTCCAATCTCTCTCCCTTTCTCTCTCTCTCTCATAACCACACATACACGCAGACACACGTACACATTCACACAAGGTTTGAACCCTCTATATCGAAGACTGGCGCTCCCCCTGTGGGCCCGGCAAAGCCGACTATCCCCGCGCCTCCTGCCTGGACCTTGAGTCTGATCCTCTGCTGCCTCCACCCAACTGCGTTGGTGCAGTCGGAGCGCGCTCCACCAGTCGGTGAAGTTTCCAACTGCTCCCGTCAGGTGCCCAGGGACTAGTTTGGCAACAAGGCAGGTCTGCGTGGATCTCGGGCTCCACGAACTTTCTGATTGTGTGACTTTGCGAAAGTGACTTCATTCCTTCGAGCCTGTACTTGTACCTTCAAGGACGGAAATTGGTCTCCTGATGGAGTGCGGGTGATGGGGAGCGAGTGCCGGCCCAGGGCTGGGGCGCACGGGGCTGGGCACACCAGGGCGCGCCCGCTGCAAAAGGAGTTTCCGAGAGCGCTCCTTTGCAGCCCCGAGCGCTGCCCTGAGTGAGCCAGCAGAGCCTGGGGTCCCTCGAGGCTGGGATGAGGGCAGCGGCAGCGGAGAGAGCCCCCGCAGCCCCCTCCCGGCTCCGGCGCGCACAGTGCCATTGGCTCGGGCGACTGGGTGGGCGGGCAGATGACATCAGCGGCAGGTTGGATTATAAAGGCGGGAGCGCAGTCTCGAGCTCAGAGCGCACCCAGCCGGCGCCGCACAGCATTGGGACCCACGTTCGCCCGCAGCCCAGCCCGCCGCTCCGCGCTCGCCCGCCCGCTCGCTGGCCTCGCGTGTCCTCCACCCTGCGGGCATCATGCACCTAACTCAGCTGCTGGCCTGCGCCTTGCTGCTCACGCTGCTCTCGCTCCGGTCCTCTGAAGCCAAGCCCGGGGCACAGCCGAAGGTGAGTGTTGCTGCGAGGACAGCTGAGCCTTCGCTGGCCAGGGGGCCCGGGAGGATGTAGCGCGCAGGTGGTGGTGATGGGGTGGGAGTGGGAGGACAGAGAAGGCGCCTCTGCCCCCCAAGCAATGCGCGATGAGAGGTGGGAGCCCCTGAAACCCAGACTAGGGATGGACTTCGCCAGCCCCAGGAGATGTCCACAGAGGCACAGCGTGGCCAACAGGAGAGGGGCGAAAAAGGAGAGGTTAGGGGGTCCTCAAAGGCGAAACAACCGTGGCAGGTGGATGCCTGTCTGGCATCGCAAGTGACAAACCCCGCTGACTGGTGAGTCTGGCCGGAGTGTCAGGGGCCCCGAAAAGGCCCCACGCAACTGCCGTGCGTCCCTTCACCTATCGCCTTTTTTCCTCCAACAGGTCCCACGCACCCCACCGGGGGAGGAGGCGACCGAGCCCCAGGCTGCAGGTGGCGGTCAGAAGAAGGGCGACAAGTCTCCCGGGGGCGGCGGCGCCAACCTCAAGGGTGACCGGTCGCGACTGCTCCGGGACCTGCGTGTGGACACCAAGTCGCGGGCCGCCTGGGCTCGCCTTCTGCACGAACATCCCAACGCGCGCAAATACAAAGGAGGCAACAAGAAGGGCTTGTCCAAGGGCTGCTTCGGCCTCAAGCTGGACCGGATCGGCTCCATGAGCGGCCTGGGATGTTAATGTGGCGACCCCTGGCGGCGGTGAGTACACCAGCCTAGCTGCCCTGCTCCCCGGCGGCACCGAGAGACCCAGGCCTTATCCCCGCCTGCAGGTCGGCTCCCCTTTGATCTTCTCGCAGCCCTTGCAGACCGGCCTCTAGAGCGAAGCCAGGTCACCGGGACTGAGTGTATGCGTTCCATGTTGTTTGTACTCTGCTTTACCCCTACCCCATTTATCAGCCCATTTTAGAGATGAAGAAAATGAGGGATAAAATAACCAGGGAAGTTTGTCAAGGTCAGTAATGGCTCCGCCTGGATGAGTTCACCTAGCTGTTTATAGAGAGAGACAGAGAGATTTGATAGGGTCCTGTCTACCCCAAACCATCAACATCAGTCCAATTTTCCAGTTAGGACATTGAAGGAGGATTATGAGTTTGTGGGAGCAGAGAAAAAAGCCAGGGGTAAGTTTATCTGCCATTCCTTGTGCAGACGGTGCCCAGGGTAGCAGATAATCATCTGGGCAGCTGTTCCTCAATCCCCCAACTGGCAACTTTATCTTCTGGAAAGATTACAGCAAGAGAAATACCTGCCACTTCACAATAGACAGAATAATCCTCAGTTAGCATCCACCAGGGAGTTCTGCCAATAGGGACTTTCTGCTGCTTCTCCCATCTCTAATCTGTGGGCTGATTATTCTGTCCAGGGTCCTGATGTTACTGCAGCCCAGTGTTTCCACAGTAAACCTAAGTGTTCCTGACCCTATCTCAGTGCCGGGAAAGGAAAAAAAAAATAAGATAAATCTTTACTTGTGCCCCAACCTCCAACTCAATATGTCCCACAATGAGCTCCACCCCAACCCTGGCCCCCAATCACACTTCCAGACTCCCTGTTTCTGGCATGAGCCCCTCACTCTTTGCCAGGGCTGGAAACCTCAGCCCTTGCCAGGGGCCAAGTACTGGCAATCGCTTTACCTCTTCTAAATGCCTACCACCCATTACTGAGCACAGAATAATGCCCCCATCCTCTGATTTTAACATTCAAGAGCTTCAGGATCAAATCCCTGCAGGTTTCTAGCCTTCCTTCCTGCTACCATCCCCTGTCTGTCCCATTCTAGGGCATGGGAAAAAGATCTCTTTACCCATAAAGCCTCATTCACGCTTTGTGCACACTGGCCTCCCCCCAGAGGGAAACAAGTGCGTTTCTCTTTGAACCCCTCCAGCAAATTACCTAGACCTTTTTTAGAACCAACGTCCCCACCCAGGTGGTGCAAGCAGTTTGCACTCAACAACTAACCTAAGATTGGTGGTTTGAACCCACCGAGCAGCACCAGAAGGAAAGCCCTGGCGACCTTCATCTGTAAAGTTTGTTGTCGTTAAGTGTCATTAAGTTGGTTCTGATTCATAGCGATCCTATATAGGGGTTCTGAGGAGCAGCTGGTAGGTTTGAACTGCCAACCTTGTAGTTATCAGTCCAGTGCTTATCCTATAGCACCACATCAGGACCTAGCGTAAAAAAAAGCCTATAGAGCTGTTCTACTCTGTTACATGGGGGTCACCATCTCGACAGTAACAGGTTTGGTTTGGCTTTGCGTTTTACATCACAGAACACCTTTTCCTGGGAGGTATAGTTGTTTCCGAATTTCTTCACCTTTCCATACTGACTTGTGATCAACTTGAGAGCTAGAAGGTAGCCTAAGGCTATTGACACCCCACAATACCCCCAATAATGACCAGAGAAACCTGCTTTCAGGCGCTCCTCTCCAGTTGCCCTAGATTCTGAATGGTGCTCTCACCTCTCTGCAGCCACACTAGCCCAGCTGTGTGCTTCTCCCTGATTCTACAGGGGTTCCTGTCCTCTGTGACCTGGATTCACCCCTGTACAGGGAGCAACATGGGGTGGTACTTGGAGACTGCTCAAATCTTGAGCCTGTGATTTAAGCCCCAAGTTCACACTTTAGGAACGAAATAAAAGCTCATTCATCTTTGGACTAGTGCCTGGAATGCTCACCCCCACTCCCTAGGAACCTTGCTCTTGAATGTGGTTGCCACCAGGTGATGGGCCCACCTGGTCAGAGAGAGGCACCAGGTAGTGGGATGCAGATTACTAAAACTTCTTGATCCTTTTGAGCAGGAGATCCTGGAAGCTCTTCCTTTTAGAACTCCCCTTACCTTTCCCAGTTCCACCGTGGTCCACACTGACCACCCCCTCGGTGAGCGTGCAGAGCCTGAAGATCCCCAGGGTTTATCTTAATAAAGAACAGCAGCTTAGCAAAGATGTTCTCAGGTTGGAAAGCTCCTCTGAGGTTATGGCCAATCTCCCCACCCAGAAGTTGGCTTTGGCTCCAAGCAGCAGCCATAATAGCTGTCGCTGATGGTTATAGGTCTTGGTTATAAAATGCTAATGACAGACACAAATGTGGCTGGTACCTGAATGAACACCTTGCCCACAGGCCCAGGAACATCCTAGACATCTGCCATCTATTTTACTAGATAAGGTAGCCAGAGACGTGAGTTGGGGTTCACTAAGCTCTTTAGGATCCCTCTGGGTGTTCTGTCCTTGTTAGGGGCACCCAGTCTCACTAACAGGGACTAAACACTGCTTAGCTTGACTCAGTGCACGGGGAATGGTACTGTTCTCAAGTGACTCTTAGAATGTCGGATCCCATCAAACTCAACACATCTGTTCGTTTCCCCTGCTTCTGAAAGGAACCCAGGCCTCAGACCCTTTCAGAAGTATAGCCCGCTGGGGGCGGGAGGGCTGCTTACTGAGTGGTGACTATGACCCAGACATTCTGCCTCCCGTTGAATCTCAAAGGCAGTCCTGAGAGGTGGCTATTATCCCATTTTATGGATGAGGAATGATACACCTATCCGAGGCTACGCAGGAAGCAAATGTCAGAGTTGAGACCTGATCTCAGGTGTCTTCAGGTGTTTCTCTCTTCCTCCACTCCCCTCCCCCATCACCAAGACTCAAAACTAGCCCCAGACGATTGACTGGTGGGGTGGGGGTAGCGGAGCACTCCATTCTCTTTCCCTTGTAGCTCACTGAGCCAGGGTTAAGGCCTATAGTTCGACTGAGGGGCAGGGTTGGCAGCCATGCTGGTGCCACTGTGCTTGGGGCAGGAAGTGCCAAGGGCACAAAGAAGATGAGGGAGTGTCCTGGAATCACCCTACAGGAAGGTCTCTGTCAGGTGGTTGTAAGGCAGAGCTGGAGGAACATTACTTCCGGCTCCTGGTGTGGCACTGTAGGATAAGCACTGGACTGACCGCAAGGTCGATTTGGCTTCAAATTCATCAGCTGATCCTCAGAAGCCCTATGAATTGGAACCGACTTAGCAGCACTTAACAACAACAATAACAACACTGCAGGAAATGGGAAGAAGGTTCTAGAACTGCCCTGCAGGCTAGTCTTTCTCAGTGACGGGACTAGAACTGAGTTTCACGTGTCTCCTCTGTGTTTCAGGCTTGGAAACTTGCTCCGTTGTGATGACATAATCTTTGGTCACCAGCCTGCCGGAAGCTGGAAACACACCACCTCCAACACAATGTGGCTTTTACATTTCTTTCTTTCTTTCTTTTTTCTTTCCCTGGTACTGGGAGTACACAACACCAGCTGTTTTATGATTATTCTGGAGGGGGCATGATTTTATTGTTTGATTGTTGTTGTTTTTTTCATGAAAAATAAAAAGTTATATATATTATATATATATATTATATACATAAGACACACACACCTACACCGACTTGATGACAAGGGACAGTTTTTAAGAGACTGACAAAACCAGCTGTAAACCATGGCTGTTTGTAAATTCATGTCATGCATAAATGTATTTATGTTGTAAAGCTATTTATATTGTTTATAAAGAGATATTTATAAAAATTTTATTTATGTAACTGAATGAAAGGAATCAATCATTGTAATGTTGTTGTCATAACTAGTTGAACAATGTAAAAGAAAAAGAAAAAAAAAAGTCATTCCATGAACATTTTGAAAACTGTCTTTATTTATTCATTTCATTTATTTTTTAGGAATTACTCTGAAGCCGAGAGCGAATACAAAAGGCTTTTTGCCTCTAAACAGCATCTAATATCTGGGTTCCCAATTCTAGATGAGCTTGTTTCCGGATCCCCTGGGGAGCTTGTTAAAAATGCAGACTTATCCCAACAGCTGAGTCTCCAAGGATTGAACTGGCCAGATGAGTTCTGTCCCCCAAGTGATTCTAGTCAGCTCAGCTAGGGCAAGAAAGTCAGCACCGCTGTTGTGAATTAAGTAAAAATTAAGCCCAGCTGACTCATAACAAGCCCCATGCACAAGGAGATGAACATTTTGTCCAGCCCTGTGCTATCCTCATGATTTGCGTGGATCGGACTATTGAGATCCATAAGGTAGTCACTGGCGGAGTTTTAAGTCCGGAAGCTCCACCGTTCAGCATCCTAGTACCTCCACTGACAAATGGGTGGCAGCTGTGCCTGGGGTGCACTGGCCAGATTCAAACCGGGGCCTCCCACACAGGAGGTGAGACTTCTACCTCTGAATCAT
Source organism: Chrysochloris asiatica (assembly GCF_000296735.1). Taxonomy (NCBI): domain Eukaryota; kingdom Metazoa; phylum Chordata; class Mammalia; order Afrosoricida; family Chrysochloridae; genus Chrysochloris; species Chrysochloris asiatica. The sequence continues at coordinate 3,574,724 of NW_006408614.1, read as the reverse complement.
CACCACCCCTCTATTCCACCTTTTCTCTGTTATCAGAGGAAAGAAAGAATTCTATAAATCCTGCAGAATTGGCCAGGATCCCTCCTGGATCTTACCCACTTGCGCACTGAAGCCTAGGACAGGATACTTTTTACCTTGTGGTGAATGTCATGGTCAACCAAGGCTGAGGCACCTTCTGTTCAGAGAGAAGAGCGGGTATTCTCAGGTTTCATATTTGTGTCCTGTATTGTTCTCTGGTGGGGGGTGGGGGGCTAGGGTTTTCTCTTCATTTCATGTCTATGCAGTGTGGACCCTCCAATGAGAAAATAAGAAACACTTAGAATCTCTTCCTGAAACCAACAGGAAATGTACATAATTTGAAGCCCATCTAGCTCTGTCCTTCCTACTGTGACATTTCTGCAGACATTCCTGTTGTGTCAGGAGAAGAGAACAGGTGGACACCAACCCATTTGGCAGGATTGGGAGCAGTGGTAGTCTCATGGGGTCAGCAGGTCCCAGAGGAGGTGGTCAGTGACCCTGTGACCTTTGTCCCCAAGTGGCTCTCCAGTAGCACATTCTCAGGTAGGTAGGTAGCCAGTGCAGTGACCTCACCTAGATGAGAAAACACCTTTTAAAACTGGTTCTAGTTGGGTAAGATTAGAGTCCTCCCCCTGCTCAATGTTCACCCCAGGGGACATTTCCTGTACCCCTTCCTGGGGAGTGGCCCACTAATCAGGACATGGCTATCTTCCTCTGTGGCTCACAACTCGGGTTTCTGTGTCAAGGAGGATGGGGTGGTGGAGGGGTCTCACTGTGCTGTCCGCAGATCCTGTACAAGGGGCCACCCAGGGTGCTACAAGGGGGTGGGAGGGGGGAAGGCTGCAGTTACAGGGCACGTTTGCCTGAGGGGGAGGCAGGCAGACTTTCCCAAAGCCCAGAGACAGAGGGGCTGCAAATTCTGGGACTGGGGAACCATCTTTAAAGTTAAGGAGCTTCCCAGGGCTGCTACGAATCCTCCACAAGGTGAGGCAAATTATCCCCAGAGTCTTCCTCCACAAACGAGCCTCAAACAGCCCGCACAAGCTCTAGATGCCAACTTCATCCTCTCCGTCCCCTCCAGGCTAGGGTGCTGCCAGGAAACCAGGCCAATCTCTTACATGAGAGTTCTGCTGATCCACAAGGAAGGGTTGGCAACTATGTTGTTGTTGTGGTCGTCATCATGGGAAGTGTTTTTTAACCGCCCCAGGTTACCCAGGTGATATTATGTTACCCAAGGTCTCCGCTCTGGCCACCTCCCATGTCACTAGCATGTCACCTCCAAAGCGGCCTCTGAGGTTCCTTCAGGTGACAGGAGCAGGACTGCCTGGAGGGATAGCCAGGGCAGAGTGAGGTCACAGACTGGTTCTCAGGGACAGGGCAGGCTCCTGCTTGGTGTTAGAGGACTCCCACCGGGTGCGGAGGGGTGAAGAGCTACAGGTGCAACCAGGCTCCGGCCAGCCGGCCGCCCCATGAAACCACGCCCTTTCTGAAGGGTGCCCCGTGACTAGGGAGTCAGCGTGGGCATTGGGGGCGGTGTCGCTGAGCCTGCCTCCGGGGTATCCCTGTTGTTGACAAGCAGAAGCCCTGGCTGGGCAAGACTCAGCTCCCAAACCCGCCTGGGGGAGAAGCCCAGCCTCTCCAGCCCACGTGGGGGTTATCCAGGGGTGCCCCACCTGCCATGGGGGGGAGGGGGCAGAGGACGTAAGGAGGCGGAGCCAGGGGGCCGCCCACTGAGACCACAATCCTGAGCCGTGCTTGGAGGGGTACGCACTCTCTGGGCATGGGGGTTGGGGGGCATCTGAGATCAGCAGCCATGTTCGTCAGCTCAGCCGGTGGTCTTCCTGAAGGGACTGCCCTGCGAGGTGTGGGCAGCTGAGCGTGGGGTAAGGGATACCAGCTTCACCCCCAGGACTGGAGGGGTGCGTCACCAAAGTAAGGGGTGTGAGGGAGAAATGCAAGTGGACTTGTGCCCTAGGCGCCACTTTAGGGGGCGCCTCTGAGCAGTTTCTAGTCACCATTGGTATTCCATGGGCAGCTGTGAGGTATCACTCAGCAAGTTTTATGGCACTTTGCAGAGATTGCGATTTTTACGGTTTTTTACACATTGAAGGTTTGGGACAACCTTGTGGGGAGCAAGTCTTTAGGCACCACTTTTCCAACATGTGCTCATTGCGTGCCTCTGTGTCTATTTTAACCCTTCCTGAAATACTTCAAACTGTTTTCATAATCTGTTCTTGTCAAGTGTCATCGAGTTGGTTCTGACGCAGAGTGACCCTGTACAGCAGGGGTGGAGAACGTCTGACCAGCAGAATCACTTGGTCTGGCCCTGCCAAGGCAACCGCAGTTCCAGCCATCACATTGTTGTTGTTGTTGTTGTTAAGTGCTGTCGAGTCGATTCCAACCCATAGCGATCCTGTATAGGGTTTCCAAGGAGCAGCTGGTGAATTTGAACTGCTGACCTTGTAGTTCAAATGGCTTTGCAGTCTGGTACATTAACCCAAAGTGCCACACCAGGAGTCCAGTCATCACTATTGTTGTTGTTAGGTGCCACGGAGTCGATACCAACTCACAGCGACCCTATGCACAACAGAACGAAACACTGCCTGATCCTGAGCCAACCTCACAATTGTTGCCACGCTTGAGCCCATGGATGCTGCCTGCCACTTGGCCAATCCATCTCACTGGGGGTCTTCCTCTTTTTCTCTGACCCTCTACCTTACCAAACATGATATCCTTCTCCAGCAACTGGTCCCTCCTGACAATATGTAGGGTGAGTTAATTAAATATTTGTTGTTGTTGTTATGTGCCGTGGAGTCGGTTCTGACTCATAGCGACCCTGCATAGGGTTTCCAAGGCTGTTAATCTGTACGGGAGCAGAATGCCTCATCTTTCTCCCACGGAACTGCTGGTAGTTTCGAACTGCTGACCTTACAGTTCGCAGCCTGATTCGTAACCACTACGCTACCAGAGCTCCTTCATGCTAATTTTTAAGTTGATAATTTTGTGTAGCCTGTGAATGGTGTTGTAAATTTTGGCAGACAAGAGGTTCCCCAGCCGTGTTGTACAGGGTTTCCCAGGGGCAGCTGACCTTGCTGTTCAAGCCGACAGTGTGGTCCAGTGCTTTATCCTACAGTGCCCCACCGGAACGCCTTCAAAGTGCTATTCCCAACTTCCTAGACTGCCCTCTCACTGTCATCTATCCATTCCACTCATAGTGACTCAAGAGAGGGTCTCCTGGCTTTACGGGAGCAGATGGCCAACCTTGCAGTTAGCAGCCTGATGTCTACCCCACAGCACCACCAAGGCTCCTTAATAGACTACACTAGAGTGTAAACATAACTTCTGTGCACTGGGAAGCCAAAAACTTGGTGTGCCTTGTTTTAGGGTAATGCTCACTTTGTGGTGGTGATCTAGCATCGAGCCCCCAACATCTCTGAGGTATGCCCATAATTGCCATTGGCGTGATTTTCTGTAGTTATGTCTCTGACTGTCTTCTCTCACCTCCAGGCTCCTATGGGAACCTCCGATTGGCTAAACCCAACTGGAAGCCATCAGGGTGCCTGGGGATCTGGCCTCTCAGGACAGGGGTAGGGTAGGAGGCCACCAAACCAATAGCACATGAGTACTTGGGTTGGAGGCATGGGGTCAGGGATAACACTAGCATTGAGTCAGAGGTCACCTCCTTGGAGATGGTTACCGGACTTGAAGGATGACTGGGTGGGGTGTGGAGCACAGGGTGACCAGAAGCTCCTGACCCAGGAGTGACCCATACACATAGCTCTCCTGGTCTCATCCATGGGTCACTGATGCCCCCTCCCTTCCTCGCTGGGAGTATCATTCTAGTTTGCCCTCCCAGGTGGCTGAGCAACTTGATGTTCTGTGTTATATCCTGGTCCAGGCTCTGGAAAGATGGCACTTCCATCGGGAAGGGACAGGAACAGAAAAGCTGCCCACTGAACCACACTCCATCCCCTCCCTGGCCCCCAGTGCAGACTGGACTATAAGGTAGCGGGTCTCACCCCACACAGGTGCACTTCCCCACTCACAGTTCCATTTTTTGCCCTTTTCTACAGTTAGAGTTTGTTCCCAGGCTCTGGCCTGGATGCAACTTCCCACTGCACCAATTATTTTTGTCAACTCATTTTCTGTTTCTTTGTAAGTTTTCCATATCTCATCTTAGTCCTTTTTTATCTCATTCTGTTACCTTTTCATTTTAGCATCTGATTTATGCAAACCTTGCCCTCCTTCATACTTTGTAGAATGCCCCAGTTTCCTGATACTTTTCTTCTATAACTTGGTGTGGGTAAATTGCAGAAGTCTGTTCTCTGCAAATCCTGGAGGCATGTGTGAAAGGTATGGTTCCCCCGCTGGTTTCTTTCTGCTATTTTCAGGTGTGACACAGTAGTATAAGCACTAAACCTCAAGGTCGGTTTCAACTGCAATGTTGGGAATTCAAACTTATCAATCGCTCCTCAGAAACTTTATACAGGGTGGCTATGAGGCGGAACTGACTCGATGGCACTTAACAACAACAACTCAGTTGAGAAAGGAGCGCTCGTGGTGTAGTGGTTTTGGTCGGTCAGCTGCCGACCAAAAGGTTAGTGGTTTGAATCCACCAGCCACTCTGTGGGAGAAAGAGCCATAAAGATTTGCATTCTTGGAAACCCTACGGAGTACTTCTACTCTACCTGATATGGTCACTGTGAGTCAGAATCAACTTGATGGGAACAAGTACTTAGTTAAGAAGAGTTCGGGAAAGCGGTTGTTGTTGTTAAATGTCATTAAGTCAGTTCCTACTCAGATGAAGCTGTATAGGGTTTTGGAAGAGCAGCTGATGGGTTTGAACCACCGGCCTTGTGGTTAGCAATTCAGTGCTTATCCTACAGCACCATACCAGGAGTCCTGGTATGGGGTGGTGGTGGTGGTGGTGGTGATGTGCCCTGGAGTTGGGTCCGACTCATAGTGACCCTGTACAGGGTTTCCAAGGCTATAAATCTTGACGGGAGCAGAAAGCCTCATCTTTCTCCCATGGAACAGCTGGTAGTTTCGAACTGCTGACCTTGAGGTTTGCAGCCCGATTCGTAACCACTACGCTACCAGAGCTCCTTCCTGGGGAAGGGGTAGAATCTTGGAAATGGCAGGAAATAGTCTGCCCATGGTACAGAGCATCAGTTAGCAGGTCAGAAGATGGACAGGCCAGCATTCTAGTTGGCACAGACCCTGGGGCTCTGAGTGAGGACACAGATAGTGGGAGGTAGGTGTCAGCCCTCTGCTCAGCCCTCATGGAAGCAGTGGGTTTTGTGGCTTCCGGTCCATGGGCCATAGGTGGAGACTTGGTTAGGTGTCTCTCTCCCTAGTGCCACACTGGCATCAGTTCTTCCTGCTTCTGGCATTACACTGTCTCACTTTGGAATTTTGCCTCTTGTAATAGAGACGTGCCTCTCTTACACGTCCCTGTAATATTTAAATGAAGACTTAGGCCCCCTCCAAAATTAGCCAGGGCTAATTTTGTTGATAAATTACATTAAGATTTCTAAACAGCATCTGTGCTTTTATTTCATTAACGTTTTTATATTTTTCAAGAAACCATGATACAAGCTCTTCAATTAATTTTGTTTCGCTACTTCCTAATACGTTGCTTGTATATTCATTACTTAATAATGTATCTATATTAGTGTTTCCTTAACACATTTCTGTACTTTTTCTATGTTCCTGATGAAGTTCTAAGTATGGCTTTATCCACATCCCAAGGGTTTTGATAGCTAACATTCTCACATTTCTTATATTGTAAATAGTCAGTTGATTTGATCTTTTTTCCTAGCAGTTCCAAGTGGGATGTAATTTTTGCTTGATTTATATTATGAATTTTTGTTCCACTGAGGTTGGGTTCAGTTTCTGCTTCATTAGTACTGATCCCTGTGTTTTTGTCAATCTTAGAAGGTTACATGAATACTAGGAAAACAACAAGACAAGTGTCTGTTTGCACAGTTCAAAAGTCTATGAACATTTCATACATTTGATTGATTACCATGTCTAAATCTTCTGTCCCAACTTTGGATTCACTGAAGACTGATAATGATGCTTGAAAAGTGTACTGATTTTTTTTTTTCTAGTTTCCTTATATTTTAAGTGATGAAACTGTTGTTTATTGGTACCTAGTTTCAGTATTAACATAGGCATTAGATAGGATAAGTGAGATTATGCTGAACTAATGACCAACCCCCCCAATCTAAGTGGTTTAAAACAACAGACTTGTTTCATCCTCATGCAAATTCTGTTGTACATCTGAGCAAGTCTTTCTCAGGAGACGATGGCTCATTGTTGCACCTCCAAAGCAACTGGTTTTTCCTCCATCAATGGACAAGGGAAGAGAACATTCTAGAAGGTCAAGCAATCAAGTACTTCTACCTAGAAGAGTTGTTGTTATTAAGTGCCAACGAGTCAGTTCTGACTCATAGTGACCCTGTATAGGGTTTCCAACGAGCAGCTGGTGAGCTTGAACTACTGACCTTGCAGTTCAAACAGACCTTGCAGTCCAGCGAATTAACCCGCAGCACCACATGCTCTAGGATAAGCAGTGGACTGCTAACCACACAGTCAGTGGTTAAAACCTATCAGCTGTTCCTCAGAAACCCTCCACAGGATTGCTATGAGCTGGAACCAACTTGAAGGCAATTAACAAAAACAACACCCAGAAGAGGTACTTGACAGAAGTCACATGACCATGCCTCACTTCAAAGGGTGAGCAAGTACCATCCTCCCTTGTGTCTGAAAGTGGAGACCTGGATTTCCGGCAGTAGGAATCTTGGCCCACTGCTATGTAGTTACCAATTACAGAGGTCCTTCATCATGTGTAAGGAACTCTGGTAGCGTAGTGGTTACAAGTCGAACTGCTAATCTCAAGGTCAGCAGTTCAAAACTACCAGCCATTCCTCAGGAGAAAGATGAGGCTTTCTGCAACCATAAAGGTTTACAGCCTAGGAAACCCTGTACAGGGCCACTATGAGTCGGAACTGACTCCACGGCATGTAACCACCATGATATGTATATATTATATATGTGGCATAGATAACATATATGTTGCTGTTATTGTAAAGTGCCATCAAGTTGATTTCGACTCCTAGTGACCTTGTATAGGGTTTCTGAGGAGCAGCTGGTACATATAATACATAATATAAAGATAAATATATATGGCATATAATACATTATATATAGGAGTCCTGTGGTGTGGTGCTGTGGGTTAATGCCCCAGACTGCAAAGCCATTTGAACTGCAAGGTCAGCGATTCAAGCTCACGAGCTGCTCCTCGGAAACCCTATACAGGGTCGCTATGGATTGGAATCGACTCAACGGCACTTAACAACAACAACAACATATTATATATACACGTGTATATGTGTACATATACATATTATATACATATATATAACAGATATGGCATATAAAATATATACAGATGTGTTTAGAGTTTATGGAGTCCTGGTGTGGCACTGTGGATTAATGTGCCAGACTTCAAGTTCATTTGAACTGCAAGGTTGGTGGTTCAAGTTCACCAATGGCTCCTCCGAAACCCTATACAGGGTCTCTATGGGTCAAAACTGACTCAACGGCACTTAACAAAAACAACAATTATATATACATACATATATCTATGTATACACACATGCCATATATGTGTGGACTCCTGATGTGGCCCTATAGGATAAGTACTGAACTGCAAACCACAGGGTTAGTGGTTTAAACCCACCAATTGCTCCTCGGAAACCCTACTCAGGGTCACAATGAGTCAGAACCGACTTGATGGCACTTAACAACAACAACAATCATATATATAACACAAATACATATGGTAGATCTATCCCTGGGTGGTAGGATATGTTGATGTTTTTTGCTGCTGATGGAGGTTCAAGTCCAACCAGAGGAACCTCGGAAGACAGGCCTAGCGATCTACTTCCCACATCTCAGCCACTGCTCCCCTGTGGAGAAGAGTTCTCCTCTGACACACGTGGGTCACAGGAGTCAGAATTGACCCTAGGGATAGATGCGTGTGTATATGTGCACACATACTCATGTGTATTTATACCTTAATAGTGTTCTGTGTATTTTTACTTAGATGTATTGACAAGATACTAGGAGCCCTGGTAGCACAATGGTTAAAAACACTTGGCTGCTAATCAAGTAGTTGGTGGTTTGAACCCACCAGCTGTTCCGCTTCTGCAAGGATTGTTGTAGGTGAGTGTTAAGTGCTATTGAATCAGTTCTGACTCAGAGCGCCCCTGTATAGGGTTTCCAAGGAGCAGCCAGTGGATTTGAGCTGCCAAGCTTACGGTTAACAGTCTAGTGTTCATCCTGTAACGCCACAGCAGAAGTCTGCAGATTACAGCCTTGGAAACTCGGAGACAGTTCCACTCTGCTCTCTAGGATTACTCTGAGTCGAAATTGAGACTTGATTTCATGTCAGTGGATTTGGTTTTGTTTTACACTGTATTACAGGGGTGGTGGTGGTTGTGTGCAGTTGAGTCACTGCTGACTCATAACTCCGTATAGGGCTTCCAAGCAGCTGGTGGGTTTGAACCGCCAACCTTGTGGTTCAGGTGGGGAACCTTTTATGGGACAATATTTATAACATCATTCACGGGGTATACAAAATTATCAATTTAAAAATTCTCCTGCTATATTTGGTCAAACATCTAATTAACTCTCCCAGGAGGCCTGGTGTGGTGCTGTGGATTAATGCACCAGACGGCAAAGTCATGTGACCTGCAAGATCAGTGGTTCAAGCTCACCAGCTGCTCCTTGGACACCTTATATAGGGTCTCTGTGGGTTGGAATTGACTCAGCAGCACTTAACAACAACAAAATGTGATGTGGTGCTGTGGGTTCATGTGCCAGATGGCAAAGCCATGTGAACTGCAAGGGTGGTGGTTCAAGTTCACTAGCTGCTCCTCAGAAATCCTATATAGGGTCACTATGGGTTGGAATTGACTCAATGGCACTTAACAACAACAATGTGATGGCTGGAACTGCAGTTGCCTTGGCAGGGCCAGACCAAATGGCTTTGCCCGTGGGCTGGATGTTCCCCACCCATGCTGTATTAGATGAAAATTTATGTTGTTTGAGACATGTTACCTTTCAATAAGCGAACTTAGATTGTGCACACATTTTATTTTATTGTCATCTTGCTTTGGCTGACTTCTTTCTTTTACTTTGTTGTTAAGATTCTTTTTAAAAAATCGTTTGTGTTCCTTTTGAACTGAATTCTTTTCTGTAGAATATTGTGCTTGCTTTTATCTGTGGCAATGGTTTGGAAAGGAGACACCCTGCTTTTAATTCTGTCAGCGATTCCTTAATGTCTTTCACAAAAATGATTAAACCCACATTATCAAAATCAAAACCACTAACAAGACCTGTGGCTCTTCTACAAGTGAGACCCAGATTCGAGCAGATTTGCTTCGCCCCCTGCCTGCTCTGCCTTTCCAGGGTCTGCGCTAGCATCATTTGAGGATGCAACTAGACCATGAAAACTACCAAAGCGTGCTCTCCCTATAACGTCCTTGGCATCTATGTCAGGAATGTAGACCTCAAAGGAGCCCAAGTAACACAGTTGTTAAGCTCTTGGCTGCTCATCAAAGGGTCAGCAGTTCAAACCCACCAGCTGCTCTATGGGGGAAAGATGAAGCAGTCTGTTTCAAAATGATTGCATCCTTGGAAATTCTGTGGGGTCTTCTATTCTGCTTGATAGAGTTGCTATGAGTCGGAATTTGACTCGACAGCAATGGTCTATTACTATTATTATCATTATTACTTAGGAGTCCTGGTATGGCACTCTAGGATAAGCACTGGACTGCTAACCACAACACCGCTCCTTGGAAAGTCTATACAGGATTGCTATGAGTCAGAACCGATTCGTTGGCACTTAACACACACACACACAATGAAAGAAAGGCATCTGTCTAATACAGAAGCAAGTGCTGTCAGCTTGACTGTCAAGGACATCCGGGGTCGTCCCCTTTTCTGCTCCCTCCCTGCCCAGCCCACCTCTGTCTCCGACCTAGAAAACCACAAGAGACTACAAGTTGGCCTTCCTGCTCCCAGTCGGCTTCCTCTCTGCTCAGCACACAGAGGCCCAGGGATCCCGCTCACCTCAGGGCTTTTGTATTTGCTGCTCCTTCTATGTAGGCAGCCCCCACCCCACCCCGATATTCTCAGGATACGGTCACTTCATTCATTCAGCTCTTACCTCAAATGCAACTCCCCACACCCTAGGGACTCCTTCCCTGCTTCAGTCTTTGTCCTGACTTTACATCATATGCTTATTTCTTCACTGGTTGTCTTGTTCATTTAAATTCCTCATGGAATATAAATTCCATAAGGACAGGATTTTGTCATGTTTGCCCTGAAAATCCAGCATCTAAACTATGATAAATATCTGTCAAATAAATAAATAATCATGTTTATAACTGAGTCTGGGATAATGTAAGTTCATGGAACTAACTTCTTGTTTTGAAAATCTATTCAGTCCTTTTTAAAGTGCATTGTATTAAAAGTCCCACAAAGTCCTGTGCATAGAAGGAGTGATCTGGGGACTCATGGTAGTCTTTGGCGGGCCTGGTGGCTTTGCAAACTGCTTGGAAACATTGCCAAGTCTCTCTGTGACACCACTCTTTGATATATAGCCCAGAGCAGCAATGTGGACAGATACCTGGACACCAGTGTTCATTTCAGCACTGTCCACAACAGCCAAGAGGTGGAGATGACGGAACTGTCCCATAACAGTTGCATGGGTAAGCATATGTGGTCCATGCACACCATGGAATACTTCTCAGTCATAAAGAACATGAAGTCTGCCTGCATGCCACAACACGGATAACCCTTGAAAACATTACGCTAAGTGAGATACATCACAAAGGACAACTACTTAGTGATCTCACTTACACAACACCAGCAAATACATGCCTTTGAGTAGATTCTGACATGAGGCTGTCTGCTCCTCTAAAAAATTACAGTCTCTTGGGTGATCAGAGCTCAACCAGAAGAAAGTAGAGGAAAAAAAGAGTCATCTAATACAATTTGATGAACTTGACCTACACCTATGCATGCAGTAGCTCAGAAGAGGAAGCAAATCTTTACAGCAAGGATCATTCCCACCCCCTCCATATACAGAGTAGAGAGGGATGGGCAACTTGGACATTGACTACCCAAAATGAGGGGCTACAAAGGCAAGAAGTGACTGGCTTACAAGTTTTCAAGAGGGAACCTAGATCCAGAGGGTGAGAAGGAAGGTAGAATCTCCATTGAGTAATATCCAATCTGTCTAGGCGTGGAGAGATGGAGCAGTTGGGGACTTTAGACACAGAGAGGGAGAGAGGCTGTGTGCTGACCAGGGGTGGGGGGGAGGTGGGGGGGGGCAGGCTTGTAGTGTATACCCTTTGGTTGGTTGATGATGCATGGAGGGGATTGTAACCATAACAATGAAACAGCATAAGATAGGATGAATGTAAAACTAATGTTCTCCCATGTAAACTATCACATAAGTCACAATAAAACATTAAAAAAAAAAAAAAATTACAGTCTTGGAAATTCTAAGGAGTAGAACTTGGTGGGTTTGAACCGCCAGTCCTACAATTAGTGGTTTAATGATAGACCCACCTGTGTCACCAGAGTTCCTTAAGCAAGTTTGTTGTTAAGTGCCATCAAGTGGCTCCAACAAGCACTAGCCAGTAAGCCCCAACATATCATAAGTCTTTCTGTATTCAAAAATAAACCATCAACCAGAATAAAAAAAACAGTGCCCAGCCACCATGACCACCTACTCTGACAGCAATGACAATCAAAGGGCCTGGACAGAGTGAAAGTTGTAAAATAAATGTCCAAATCATTAAAAGGATCAGACTTACTGATCTTGGTGTTACCCCCCACACACACACACTATGGCCCTTGTTGTTGTTGTTGTCATTAAGTGCCCTTGAAGTCACTTCCAACTCAGAGCAACCCTGTGCACAACAGAATGCAACATTGTCGGGTCCTGGACCCTTAGAAAAGCTTTAAACTTGGAACTAAACCCATTCCCAGAGATCACATTTGAGTTAAAAAACAGACAGGTCTAGAATGTGGCTAACACCCATGAGGAATGTGCCCCTCAGGACAGTCAACTGTAGGAGACCAAAAGACAGGCATTGGCTCAAAAAACAAAGCTCAGAAGGCAGGAAGGGGGAGGACAGAAGGGCTAAAGGAAACTGCGAACCCTACTGTGATATTCAGGGGATTGTGACCAGTATTGTGAAACAAAATGTGTATAAAGTATTAAACAGGAAACTAATTTGCTCTGAAGACTTTCACCCAAACCACAATAAATGCTTCCCATCCTCCTTTCCCCCGCTCCCCCTCAAAATAGAAATCTAGAAGGTCTTGCTATCTAACGCAGGACCATAGAAAATCTCAAAGCTGGCAATTGCAGGGGAAAACACAGCCTGCTAGTGCCCTCTGGTGGTCAGGTGGTAGAACTGCATGGGGGTTACAGTAGGTTTCTCAAATTTGAGCACATCAAGAAATTTGTGGTCCCAGGCCTAGTATTTAATTGATTAGCTATGAGATGGAACCTGAGACTTAATATTTCTAACAAGTTCTAAGGTGACAACATTTATGAGACTCTCTGGTGAGGTTGTCTACCTCAATCCCTTGCTTTTATTATTTATTCCAAGACTGCTCATGAGAAAATAACGCAAGCATTTTTCTACATCGTCACGGTGGTTTATGGGTGATTTCTTCTCTACATTTTCTCTACTTTTCTACATCGTCACGGTGGTTTATGGGTGATTTCTTCTCTACATTTTCTCTACTTTTCTACTTCTTCATGGTGGTTTATGGATGATTTCTTTTCATCCCCTCACCCCTGTCACCCAAGTTAGCACTTGTCTACACTCTGCCCTGTTGTGGCGCTGAATGTTAAGCACTGGACTGCAAGGTGGCTGCTCTGTGGAAACCCTATCCTATACAGGGTCACTCTGAGATGAAATGACTCAATGACACTTAACAACAACACTTAACAAGGTGACTAATTCTCCCTTCTGTCCCCTCCCACCCTGGTAAAAATCATAGAATGTCTAAATAGGATGAAAACCTTTTCTTGACTTTTTACAGTAGTGATCTAATGCAATTGGTCTGTCCCTTTGTGTGAATAATTTCACTCAGCATAATGTCCTCCAGGTTCCTTCATGTTATGCGGTGTCTTACAGATTCATCGTTATTTTTAAACATTGCATAATATTCCGCTGTGTGTTTGTACCAAAGTTTGTTCAACTATTCCTCTGCCGGTGGGCATCTGGGCAGTCTCCGTCTTTTGCTGTTGTGAATAATGCTGTAATATCTATTCATGTCACAGCTCTTATTACGTGAGGCTATATATCAAGTAGAGTGATTGTTGGGTTGTACAGTATTTCTAAGGAGCTCTGGTAGTGTAGTGGTTACGAATCAGGCTGGGAACTGCATGGTCAACCGTTCAAAACTACCAGCTGTTCCACGGGAGAAAGATGAGGTGTTCTGCTCCCGTAAAGATTTACAGCCTTGGAAGCCTGTACAGGGTCACTATGAGCTGGAACCGACTCCACAGCACATCACCACCACCACCACAGTATTTCTATTTCCAACCTTCTGAGAAAGTGAGCCACCATTTTCCAGTTAAGGAGGGTCCCAGTCTCTCTACACCCTCTCCAGCATTTGTTGTTTCCTGGTTTTACGTACTTTGCTATTATGTTGAGGAAAATTATGTTGCTATTAATGTTGGGGGAAAATCTCATTGCAGTTTTGATTTGCCTCTCTCTACTGGAGTCCTAGTGTGGCACTGTAGGATAAGCACTGGCCCGCAAGGTTGGTTTGAACTGCAAAGTCAGTAGTTAGAACCCACTAGCCTCTCCTAAGAAACGCTGTGACAAGTTGCTGTGAGTCAGAACCTACTGGACAGCACATAACAAACAAAACAATAGCTAATTATCATGAGCATTTCTTCATATGTTTGTTGGCTGCCTGAGTGTCATCTTTGGTGGCCACCTGAGTGTCATCTTTGGTGAAGTGTCTGTTCATATCCTCTACCCATTTTTTAATTGGATTATTTATCTTCTTCTTATTGAGGTATTGAAGTGTTCTATAAATTTTAGAGAGTAGTCCATTGTCCGATATGACACTGCCAAAAAATTTTCCCAGTCTGAATGGTCTCCTTTGTGAAATCCTTTGACACACATAAATGTCTAATTTTTAGAAGATGCCTGTCATCAATTTTGTTTTCTATTGCTTGTGTGTTCTCCATTGTGTTTAACAGTATATTTATGCCATTGTATCAGAGGACACCATAGGATAAGGACTAGGTTAACCACAGGTTGGTGGGTCAAACCCACAAGCTGCTTCTCAGTAACTCTATATAGGGTCGTTATGAGTCAGACTCAACAGCACTTACCAACCACAATAACCAGAGCCCTTCACTTTGTCCCTATTTTTCATTGATATTTATAGTTCTAGGTCTTAGATTTAGGTATTTAATCCATGTTGAGTATATTTTTTGTGTATGGTGTGAGACATGGGTCTTGTTTCATTCTTCTGCAAATGGATGTCCAGTTTTGCCAGCACCATTTGTTGAAGAGACTATCTCTTCCCCATTTAATGTGTTTTGATCCTTTGTCAAAGAGCAACTGAACATTGTTGTTGTTAGGTACCATCAAGTCAGTTGCGATTTATAGTGACCCTATGCACAACAGAACGAAGCACTACTCACCACCCTAACAATGGTTGCTATGCTTGAGCCCATTGCTGCTGCCACTGTGCCAATCCACCCCCCTGAGGCTCTTCCTGTTTTTTTCTGACCCTCCACTTTACCAAGCATGATGTCCTTCTCCAGGGACTGGTCCCTTCTTATAGCATGTTTGAAGTATGAGAGATGAAGTATCACTATCCTAACTTCTAAGGAGCTTTCTGGCTGTAGTTCTTCCAACAAAGGTTTGCTTGTTTTTCTGGAAGTCCATGATACTTTAATTATTCTTCTCCAGCAACATAACTCAAATGCATCAATTCTGCTAAGGCCCTCCTTATTCATTGTCCAACTTTCTCATATGAGGCTATTGAAAATACAATGGCTTGGGTCAGGCTCGCCTTAGGACTCAAAATATCCTCATGCTTTTGAATACTGGAAAGAGGGCTTGTGCGGCAGATTTGCCTAATGCAATATGTCATTTGATTTCTTGACTGCTGCTTCCTTGGGTGTTGATGGTTGATCTGAGCAAAATGAAGTATTTGACAACTTCAAGCTTTTTTCCATTTTCCAGCATGTCATTTGCTGGTCCAGTTGTGAAGACTTTTGGTTTCTTTACACTGAATTGCTATACATGCTAAAGGCTGTAGTCTTTGATCTTCATCAGTAAGTATTTAAGTCCTCTTTGCTTTCATTAAGCAAGGTTGTATCATCTGCAGATCACATCCCTGAATCTTCCTCCCATCCTGATGCCACGTTTTTTTTCATATTATCTAGTTTCTCGAATTATTTGCTTAGCCTATAGATTGAATAAGTATGGTGAAAGGATACAACCCTTGCATATACTTTTTCTGAGCTTAAACTCTTTAATATCCCCTTGTTCTGTTTGAACGACTGCCTTTTGGTCTATGTTCAGATTCTACCGATTCCTCATGAGCACAATTAAGTGTTCTGGAATACCCATTCTTTGTAGGGTTATTCATAGCTTGTCGTGAACATGGTCAAAAACCTTTGTGCAGTCAATGTCTTAGGCTGGATTGCCTATATAAGCAAAACCAGTGAAACATATATGTATGTATGTATGTATATATAAAGAGAAGTTTTGGAGGTCCAGGTGTGGCACCATAGGATAAGCACTTGACCTCAAGGTCCATTTGAACTGCAAGGTCAGTGGTTCAAACTCACCAGCTGCTCCTTAAAAACCCTATACAGGGTCATTTTGTGTTGGAACTGACTCAACAGCATACAACAACAACAACAAAGAAAAGTTTCTATCAAGGAAAAGGCTCACAAATGTAGAGTCCTAGGCCCCCGTGGAAAGGCAACCAAGCTTTCCCGCATGTCCATTATATTAGGAGCAGGACACACCCCAAGAAAACATCCTTTCAATTGATTGACTGCTCATAGCCAATCATCATAGAATTAGCGATCAACTGCCAAATCACTGGGAATCCTGGCCCAGAACCTTAACTATCATTGTCTGTCCCTTGTCAACTTGGCACCTATAAACCATATGCATAATCTCTAAATAAAGAAAAATGTAAAGCCATGCTTGTGCCTCACATGATGTAACTAAAATGCATACAACTGAAAATGCATTGGCCCCATTTACATCTTTTATTTCACAAATGAACAAGGCAAAATGATTTGATTCACACATACAAAACAAAGAATATATATTCATTTTAAATATATATATATTTTTTCTTTTCTTTTCTTTTCTTTTTTTTTAACAGTTACAGCACTCATTTCTGCAACTGATCACATGGCCGCAGCTGGTGTTTAGAACTACCTTCTTCAACTACCCATTCCATACTCTTTGCCCTCAGCAAGCACCTCAGCTGGTCATGGTTCTTTGCCTGGTTGTTGTTGTTGTTGTCAGGTGCCATCGAGTTGGAACCGACTCATAGTGACCCCATGCACAGCAGAACAAAACAATGTCCGATCCTGGGCCAACCTTACCACTGCTGCCACACTTGAGTCCATCAATGATGCCACCTGGCTAATCCATCTCGTTAGGGGTCTTCCTCTTTTTCTCTGACCTTCCACCTTACCCAGCATGACATCCTTCTCCAGCGACTGTTTCCTCTGGACAATATGTCCAAAGTATGAGAGACGAAGCTTAGCCATCTTGGCTTCCAAGGAGCAATCTGGCTGCACTTCTTCCAAAACAGATCTGTTGGTTCTTTTGGCAATCCATGGCATTTTCAGTATTCTCCTCCAACACCACAACTCAAAGGCATCAATTCGTCTACGATCTTCCTTATTCACTGTCCAGCTTTCGCATCCATATGAGGCTATTGAAAATACCATAGCTTGGGTCAGGCGCACCTTAGTCCTCAAGCTGACATCTCTGCTCTTCAATACTTTAAAAGTTCCTGTGCAGCAGATTTCCCCAATGCTATAATACGTCATCTGATCTCTTGACTGCTACTTCCGCGAGTGTTGATAGTTGATCCAAGAAGAATGAGGTCCTTGACAACTTCAATCTTTTCTCCATTGATAAGAATGTTGTTTATTGGTCCAGTGGTGAGGATTTTTGTTTTCTTGACATTGAGATGTAATCCATAGCAAAGGCTGTGCTCTTTGATCTTCATAAGTAAATGTTTCAAGTCCTCTTCACTTTCAGCAAGCAAGGTTGTATCATCTGCATATCGCAGGTTGTTAATGAGTCTTCCTCCAATCCTGACGCCACATTTTTCTTCATAGAACCCAGCTTCTCGTATTATTTGCTCAGCATAATATATGCTGAATAAGTTGAATAAGTATGGCGAAAGAATACAACCCTGTCTCACACCTTTCCCAATTTTAAAACATTCAGTGTTCCCATGTTCTGTTCAAACAGTTGCTTCTTGGTCTAGGTACAGATTTCTCAGAAGTACAATTAAGTGTTCTGGAATACTCATACTTCTTTGCCTGGTAGTTTGACCAAAACCGTAATTCCTGAAGAGTCTAGGCTATTAGTCTTCACGCTGGAATTGGGTTGCTGTAGTTTACCACTGACTTTAATCACAGGACATGGTAGCACTAAGAGATGTTCTAAGGAATCTCTTGGATACCACACATATTCTTTTCTACCTCCATTATGCAATGTCCAGTCCATTTCCCCTTGGTAATCAGAACAGTTCAGTAACTCCCTGCTTTGCCTGTTGATCTAGAGGCATGTGGAGTACAGAATGGCCAAGGGGCCATTCTTAACTTCCAGTTCAATGGAATCAGTGCTGTCTTCCCAAGTGGGAGTATTCCTCTCTTTGGAACTAAAACATCAGACCCGAAGAGCATAGGGTCACAGGGGCAGAAAGAAAAGTGTTGTCAAGGGTCACTAGGAATAATAGTTGAGTGATACCGCTCCCATTTCCACCCCTTCATTCCTGGACCCATGTTGTTGTTGTCAGGTGCCATCACGTTGGTTCCAACTCATAGTGACCCTATGTAGGATTTCTGAGGAGCTGCTGGTGGGTTTGAACCACCAACCTTTCAGTTCAAGCCAACCTTGCAGTCCAGCACTTTATCCTACAGTGCCACCACACCAGACTCCTGGACCCATGGATCCTGGCAATTGGAGATACAGCGCCATATATTGGATGCCAGCTTAGAGCTTATTCAGCCTGTAGAACATTACCCCAACTCTGCAAGGTTTTGCCAGCTTGTTGGCACCATAATGATTCCTTTAGAAGGCCATTCTATTGTTCAGGAAAGCCAGCTGCTTCGCAATGGTGAGGAACATGGTAAGACCAGTGAAGCCCATGAGCATGGGTCCATTGCCACCCTTCATTAGCTGTGGAGTGGTCCCTTGATCCAAGGCGATACTGTGTGGAATACCATGACTGATGGTGGATAAGGCATTCTGTAAAACCACGGACGGCAGTTTTGGCAGATTCACTGCATGCAGGGAAGGAGAATCCATGTCCAGAGTAAGTGTCTATTCCAGTAAGAACAAAACGCTGCCCTTTCCAGGATGGAAGTGGCCCGATGTACAGTCTCTGAGGTCTAGTTGGCTGATTGTGTCATTTAGTTCTCCTGTGTTGATTGTCTTTCTAGTTGTTTTAATTTCTTATTTTTATGTTTGGTTTCCTATCTTCCAGATTTTCCAAGGTGGTTATAACCCTCTTTTTTTTTTTTGCTTCAAACTCAAACTCACTGCCATCGAGTTAATTCTGACTCATAGCAACCCTACATAGGGTTTCCAGAGCAGAAAGCTTCATCTTTCTCCCTCAGAGTGGTGGGTGGATTTGAACTGTCAATCTTACAATTAGAAATCCAGTGCTTATCCTACAGCACCACACCACAAGAAGATCTAAGGCACATGAATCATGTTGGAGAATCGGTATCACCACTGTTGTTGTTGTCAGGTGCCATTGAGTTGGAACCGACTCATAGCAACCCCATGCACAGCAGAATGAAACAATGTCCAATCCTGGGCCAACCTCACTACTTCTGCCATACTCAATGCCATCAATGATGCCACCTGGCCAATCCATCTCATTGGGGGTCTTCCTCTTTTTCTCTGTCCCTCCATCTTACTCAGCATGACATCCTTTTCCAGCGACTGTTCCCTCCTGACAATATGTCCAAAGTATGAGAGACGAAGCTTAGCCATCCTGGCCTCCAAGGAGCACTCTGGCTGCACTTCTTCCAAAACAGATCTATTGGTTCTTTTGGCAGTCCATGGCACTTTCAGTATTCTTCTCCTTCACCACTGGAAGGGGCCTATTCCTCAGCTACAGAGACTGTTCGGTTACCGAGGAGCATGGACCTCCTCCTGGCCTTTTGAGTTGCCTTCCCTCAGAGACCCTGTCCTGAAGGTCTGGAGGATGAGGGTCATGTCCAGTCCCACAGCTAGCTTGTATCCCCAAACATAGTCATGGCTCCTAAGGGAGTCACCGCTATGCCCCTCCAAGCTGGAGCACTCACCCTCTACCTCAGGAACCTCAGACCCAGCTCCTCTTGTCACCCTCAAGCTCTTGGACTTTTGGGAAGGGATGGTTTGGGAAAGAGCTTGGCTGGCTGGTAGGGCACAGGTTCTGAGGTTCCATTCTCAGCCTAGACCTTGCTTGTCTACCCATGACAGAGAGACTCAGCTTACTCTGGCTTTGCAGAAAGGTGAACTCCCAGACACCTCAGGGGTGAGGCAAAGAGTGACTTTGAGGAGGAGATACTTGGAATCAGCATCTCCAGGACCACAGGGACTTTTTCTGTGACTCCTCTCGCAGGGTCAGCCACCGACTCTGAGACCAGCTAGAACCATGAACTTGACCTTTCCTGTCTCTTCCCTCCCAGCTCCACTGTCAGAGAGAGATGGAATGGGGAGCACTCAGGATGGAAGAATCCCATCGCTGGACTGCCGTTGGCCTAGTGGGTCAAGGACCTTTGCTGGGGCTCAGGAGTTCCATGATGGGCACCACCTGGTGGTCTTGAGGCAAGATTCCCCTCCCAAAGGGTAGAGACTGGGTAGAGAAGGTGAGTGTCCCTGCAGCTGGCAGGGGCTGGGACATGATTCCCTGAGAAGCAGACACCAGGGGGTGGGGTTTGTTTCCTATCCCAGGACAGTGGCAACACTGGGTCTGAGGCTCCCTCTGAGGATGACTCTTCCTCCAGCCGTGGCAGACACCAGCCCTCTGGGCTCCCAAAATGGCCACACTGCCTGCTCCTGCAGCTTGAGGTGAGGGTGCTGGGGAAGGGACAGGGCCACCTGCTGCTCAGGGGCTCCAAGACTACCACACCAGAGTGGAGTGGCTGAACCCATCCCTGCAGGTGCTGGTTGGGCTATAATAATAGCCACTGGAGGAGAGAGCTCCTGGAAGACCTCAACATGGTCAACTCACTCCATCCCAGGGAGCTGCCAACTCAACCCTTTTCTCACCAGGATACCACAGACACTTTCTTTACTCCACTAAGACTGAGAGGTGGGAGGACTCTGCTCTGCCTGATGACCAGGAAGTGGAACTCCTGCCAGTGAGACTGGCCAATGGGAAACTGATTCACAGAGATCCATGCACCTCCTGAGGACCCTTGGATCCTCCTAGGCTAGTGCCAGCCCCGGGCCCACAAAATGCTCACAATCCCAGCAGAGAAATTTCCCTTCCAGATGCTTGGCAGTACCTGCCTCATCCCCAGACGGAAGCAGTCATGAATGGTGGGACACTGGGCATCTTAGCCTAGCAGCCCTGCCATGCTATCCAGCTGGCTACCTAGCCATGGAGATGCACCTTGGCCATGGACACCTTACCTTGTTGGGGCTCATCAGACAACCCCATAGTGCAACTGAAAACATGTCAAAGGCAGATTCTGACCCTGATCCATCGCCCAAGTCCCTGGGTGACTCCTGGAAAAACCCACATTCTCTCCTTGAGGTTAGGTGGGCCACCACTGAAGTTGCCCTTGCCTGACACCCCATACCCTGAATCTTCAGCCTGGACAATATGGGGTCTTCTTGGAAGAGCTTAGGGAGCAACACCAACAGAAAGCGTAATTGATCATGGACCTTCACCAAGAGTTATAGCCCAAATGCAGTGGAATGAGTGATTACAGAGCCCCAACTCTCCCACCACTTGCTAGATTTGCTTAGCAGTCTAGTCTTGTGTGGTTTGAAGAACTGCAGTACCCCCAAAATGTCCATGACCTAATCCTTGGAACCTAGGAAACATCACTTTACACAACAAGAGAGACTCTGCAGGTGTGATTGAGAGTGCTGGGATTGGAGGAAATCCTAAATCATCGAGGTGGGCCCAATGTCATCACTGAAGCCCTGAAAAGTGGGACCTGGAGGCAGAAGAGGAAAGTCAGAGGTGACCATGGAATGGTCAGAGATGAAAGGTTGCTGGCTTTGAAGATAGAGGAAGGGGGCATGAGCCAAGGAATGTGGGCAGCTTCTAGAAGTTGGAAAAAGCAAGGAAATAGATCTAGCCTCAAGAAAGAAACACAGCCGCCCTGCTGACACTTTGATTTTAGTCCAGTGAGATCCATTTGGACTTCTCACCTACAGAACTGTAAGATAAATGTGTGTTGATTTAAGCCACTAAATTTGTGGTCATTTGTTATAGCGGCAAAAGAAAACTAATACACCGTGACAGCCTGGCTGGTCAAGAAAGGAAACGTCAGAGCTGCCATAAAAGTGTTTTTGTGGTAGCTTTATTGAGATAGAATTCACAGTTCACTCATTTACAGTGCATAATTCACCACAGAATTTTATGAATTGTTTTACAACCTCTGGAAATGATCTCCACCTTTCATCTCTGAAATATCCATCACCAACAAACCTCTACATCTCTAGACACCTGTGTTTAAAAACTTGGTATTAGGAGGAGAGCTGACTTTGATGAGTTGTTAGGGAAGCTGGTAAGGTTTGAGAACATGAAGGGTGGCAGGCAGACAATGGTAATGGTGAGTTTGATGTGTCAGCTTGGCTAGGCAGTGATTTGGTCCAACATGAGTCTAGTTGCTGTTCCACAGTGTAATCTAATGTAATGTAATCAATGATCCATTGAAAAGGGGAGTCTCCTTAGGGTGTGCTCTGACTTTGCACTTTGTTGTTGTCAGGTGCCATCGAGTCGGAACCGACTCATAGCGACCCCATGCACAGCAGAACGAAACAATGTCCCATCCTGAGCCATCCTCACCACTGCTGCCACACTTGAGTCCATCAATGATGCCACCTGGCTGATCCATCTCGTTGGGGGTCTTCCTCTTTTTCTCTGACCTTCCACCTTACCCAGCATGACATCCTTCTCCAGCGATTGTTTCCTCTGGACAATATGTCCAAAGTATGAGAGACGAAGCTTAGCCATCTTGGCCTCCAAGGAGCACTCTGGCTGCACTTCTTCCAAAACAGATCTATTGGTTCTTTTGGCAGTCCGTGGCACTTTCAGTATTCTCCTCCAACACCACAACTCAAAGGCATCAATTCTTCTACGATCTTCCTTATTCACTGTTCAGCTTTCACATCCATATGAGGCTATTGAAAACACAATGACCTGGGTCAGGCGCACCTTAGTCCTTAAGCTGACATCTCTGCTCTTCAACACTTTAAAAAGTTCCTGTGCAGCAGATTTGCCCAGTGCAATATGTCGTCTGATCTCTTGACTGCTGCTTTCGCACTTTAAGCAGATAGTATTTTGTTGTTGTTGTTAGGTACCATCGAGTTAGTACCTGCTCATAGCTACCCTGTGCGTAACAGAACAAAACACTGCCCGATCCTGGGCCAACCTCACAATTGTTGTTACGTTTGAGCCCATTGATGCTGCCACTGTGCCAATCCATCTCATTGGGGGTCGTCCTCTTTTTCTCCAACCCTCCACCTTATCAAACATATCCTTCTCCAGTGATTGGTCTCTTGGACTCATTTTTCTTTCTCCATTCTGCCTGACTTACAGATCTGGGAACAAAACCTACAAAAGTCTCCAGCCTGCCACCTGACATGTGGATTTTGGACTTGCCAGTCCCCCTTGAAGGATGATTATATCTCAATACTTGTGTTGTTCTAGAGAACCCTTACACACCAGTCATCAGAGGAGGTTGGCTGCGTTGTGCTTAAGAAAAGGATGGGACCCTCTTGGATCCAGAGGTTAGCAGAGAAGGAAGAGAGGGGACTGAAGAAGATGATGGGAGTCAGAGGATCCAAGGGGAGAGTTTCCAAGGAGAAGGCAGGACATGAGCGGATATTACAACTACTAATCCTGCTACACCATGACCATGACACAAGGGGGCATCTAAGAGTCAGCTGGATGGTGTTTTTGCTGAGATGTAAATTCCCAGAGGGTGTACTTTTGCGGGGAGGGGGAATGCTTAAGGAAAGGGCTGAGTCTCACACTTTGATTCCTCCTTGCAGGGCAGGATCCACCCTTAACACAGACCTGGGGAAAGTGGGGTCCCCTGGGTGCTGCAGAAATCTTAAAATCTTAAAAGTCTTTTAAAATCTCTGCAACACTTAAGGGAAGGCGCTCTGAACTGAGTTGACTAGTTGTTGGGTCAAACACTATCAAGATGTTGCCATGCAGGTATTTAGATATGATTTACATTTACAATCAGTTAGTTAAGAAAAGCACATTACCCTTTATGGTGTGGGAGGGCCTCATCAAATCAATTGAAGGCTTCAAGAGCAAAAATCAAGATTTCCTGAGGAAGGAAGAAATTCTACCTCGAGACTGCTACATTTCCCCTGCCTACTACTATAAAATGTACGATCTGCCCACTACTCTGCTCATGAGGAATGTGTACATAGACCAAGAGCCAGTTGTTCGAACAGAACACGGGGACACTGAATGGTTTAAAATTAAGAAAGGTGTGCAACAAGGTTCCATTCTTTCACTATACTTATTCAACCTGTATGCTGAGCACATAATCTGAGCAGCTGGGTTCTATGAAGAAAAATGTGGCATGAGGATTGGAGGAAGACTCATTAACAACCTGTGATATGCAGATGATACAATCTTGCTTGCTGAAAGTGAAGGGGACTTAAAACATTTACTGCTGAAATGCCTTCGGTATGGATTACATCTCAATATAAAGAAAACAAAAATCCTCACCACTAGACCAATAAACAACATTCTTATCAATGGAGAAAAGACTGAAGTTATCAAGGACTTCATTCTTCTTGGATCAACCATCAACACTCATGGTAACAGCAGACAAGAAATCAAACAACATATTGCATTAGGCAAATCTGCTGCACAAGACCTTTTTAAAGTGTTGAAGAGCAAAGATGTCAGCTTGAGGACTAAGGTGCATCTGACCCAAGCCATGGTATTTTCAATAACCTCATATGCATGTGAAAGCTGAACAATGAATAAGGAAGACCGTAGAAGACTTGATGCTTTTGAGCTGTGGTGTTGGAGAAGAATATTGAAGGTACCATGGGGTGCCAAAAGAACCAACAGATCTGTGTTGGAAGAAGTGCAGCCAGAGTGCTCCTTGGAGGCCAGGATGGCCAAACTTAGTCTCTCAAACCTTGGACATATTGTCAGGAGGGACCAGTCACTGGAGAAGGATATCATGTTTGGTAGGGTGGAAGGTCAGAGAAAAAGAGAAAGACCCCCAGCGAGATTGGATTGGCAAAGTGGCAGCATCAATGGGTTCAAGTGTGGCAACAATTGTGAGGTTGACCCAGGAGTGGGCAGTGTTTCATTCTGTTGTGCATAGGGGCGCTATGAGTCCGTACACATGTGTTTTGAAAGCATAATAGTAACTTGTACCTTATGGGCTATGAGATCATTTTGGAAATGTGCAGAAAACATACTGAGAAATCACATTCCTGTTTGGGGGATTCAGATCATTCCGGTCAGAAATGGATGTTCAGCATTTGCTTTGATTCCCAAACCAAATCCATTGTCCTGGAGTTAATTCTGACTCATAGCGACACTGTAAGAGAAGGTAGAAATCCCCACAGGGTTTCCAAGACTGATGTAGCACTGCAGAATAATGCGCTGGACCAGAAAATCAGTTTGAACAGCAAGGTCGACAGTTCAAATCCATTAGTCTCTCCTCAGAAGCCCAATACAGTGTTACTGTGAGTCAGCATTGACTTGATGGGACTTAACAATACGAAGAGTCCTGGTGTCATGCTGCAGGACAATGAGCTAGACTGCAAGGTCAGTTTGAGTTGCAAGGTCGGCAGTTCAGTTGCTCCTCTGAAGCCCTATACACAGGGTTGCTATACATTAATACTGATTCGACCGCACTTAACAACAACAACAGTCTTTACAGAAGCAAACTGCTTCATCTGTCTTCTGTGGAGAGGCAGGTGGGTTCCAAC
Source organism: Chrysochloris asiatica (assembly GCF_000296735.1). Lineage (NCBI taxonomy): Eukaryota > Metazoa > Chordata > Mammalia > Afrosoricida > Chrysochloridae > Chrysochloris > Chrysochloris asiatica. Next base: position 3,549,219 of record NW_006408614.1, on the reverse strand, counting down.
CATGGACTTTTCAGTGAGCAGCTGAGTAGTGCTTAACCACTGCACCACTAGGGTTTCTTTTACCTAGATCAAGGGCTCTCAGTTCTGGCGACACATTAGAATCACTTGGAATGTTTTTTAAATACTGTGCCTGGGTGCCCCCTCACCCCGATTCTGATGTAGTTCATCTGAGGTAGGGTCAAGGTATCAGCATTGTTTAAAGTTTTCCTGGTCACTAAGAGGACAGACAACACACACAACACCTAGCCTGGATTAACAACCGCTGGTCTAGTGCACTGCTTCTCAAAATCTGCTATGCAATCCTGCGACCTGACCTGCGTGGGGTTTGGGAGTCTATATTTCTTGCGCTAACCTTGGGGTTCTTGAACCAGCTTGTTAGGAATGTGGTCTCAGCCCCACCCTAGACACACTGAGTCTCCATTTATACGTAACCCCAGGTAATTCTTAAAGATAATTATAAGGGATTTTACCTCTATCCTGTTTGTGCAATCAACAACAAGACCAAATTTCCTAGATTTTTAACCAAACTTGCATTTCTGGAATTAAAAAACCCAGTTGCTACCGAGTCCACTCTGATTCGTGGAGACCCCTTTGAGTCAGAGTAGAACTGTGGTCCGCAGGGTTTTCAATGGCTAAGTTTTCAACAGTAGATGGTAGTGTAATGGTTACGAATCAGGCTGTGAACCTCAAAGTCGGCAGTTCGAAACTACCAGCTGTTCTGCAGGAGAAAGATGTGGCTCTCTGCTCCTGTAAAGATTTACAGCCTCGGAAACCCTATACAGGGTCACTATGAGTCAGAACCGACTCCACGGCACACAACAACAACAACAGACCATTAGTAGACCGAGGTCCCTCTGGGTTGGATTCAAACCTCCAACTTTAGGATTAACAGCCCAGCTCTTCATCATTTGCATCATTATCCCCCTGGAATAAAAACCAGGGTTTAATACACTGAAGAATCCAGTTTGCTAATATTTTACTTAGGGTTTTGTATCAGTATCCAATAAGAAAGATGGCTCCTTGCAATTTTTTTATGATTTGTCAGGTTTGGGTATCGGGGCAATTTCTCCATATTCATTCCCAGTGATGTATACTTTTTCTTTGTAAAACTTGCCAGAAGTTTTCATAGTCTGTTAATCTTTCAAGAAAGACTCTTAGTTTCCCTTTATTATACTGACTTCTTAGATACCTTAGTGTGTTTCGGGGAGGAGAGGGCAGGAGGCGGGGGAGGATCTATTGGAACTTTTTTTTTTATTTCAGATTGTTTTAATTATGGTTACTCTGTGAATTGTTTCAAGGGGTCCTGGTGAAACAATGACTAAGTGCTCAGTTGCTAACCTAAAGGTCAGTGGTTCGAACCCACACAGGGGATCTGTGGGAGACAAGACCTAAAGCAAAGGTCTGTCCCTGTAAAGCTTACCATCTAGCATACATTATAGGGCTGTTCTTCTCTGTCCCACAGGGTCACTAGAAGTGTCCTAGACTCAGTGGCAAACATGAAGTACTTTAATATGTTTCATCAAGAAGTTTTGGTACATCCATTGAACATTCTAAAACACTCCTTTTCAACGTTCTCATTTCTCGCCAGGTGCCTGGTGGGACTTCAGGAGATAATGACATCACTCTGGGAAGGTCTCAGCACACGCCACCCACTTGGTTGGCAACTGCTTGCTGTGTAGGTATGTGGATCTTCATTCTGTCCAGCCTGAAACACATTTACCTTAACAAATGTCTTTACCACATGCTGAGCTATCCTGACAAGGAGGCTGGGAGTCTAGGATCAACCCAGCCAAGAACACTGTGTCCCATCTTCCATCTTAATAATGAATCGCTGACTGCCTGTTAAAAGACACAGAATTTATTTTAAATATATGAATAGGGTGATTGTTTATAAAGAGCTCCAGCTGGTTAAATTTAGGTTCCGGCACATTCTCTGGCATTGGGCCCCCAAAGGCTGTAGGTTCTCTCAGCTGAATTGTAGACTGTGGTCTTGAGCGTTTGGGTTTCCGGTGGCGGTTTTGGTGTTCTGAGTCAGTACATCAGTAACTGCATTGGCTTCAAGAGGTTGGCCTCCTTTATCTGAGCAATCCACTTCTAGACCATCTTTGCCAGTTGGGAAAGTTTTGTTCGGTAAAATATTTTCAGAGACCCATTGGATAAAAAACAGGGGTTCCTATGCTTTGCAGGGACCAGGCAGGTCGCTTCTTGTCACTCCTTTAAGTGCTTTGATTTCCCAAAGGCCATCTGCCAGGGAGCCCTCAAAAGGCCTAGCCTACCAGAAGCTCGGGGCAAAAGCCAGACCTCTCTTTGGGTGAGGTTAATTCTTTACTGCACAGCCAAGATGCTTGAAGGGGACAAAGACCCAAAGGAAGATGTCAAGAAGACTTGTCTGCAAGCCCCAAACCACACCATTCCTTTCTCTGAATATGAAAATTGCTGAAATGTGTTACCCAAAAAATGTCATGCAACCACTTTCCTATCTACTACCGTTATGGGCTGAACTATGTCCCCCCAAAATATGTGTTGTAAATCCTAACCTCTGCACCTGTTGTTATATCCCATTCAAGAATAGGTTGTCCTTTATTATATTAATGAGATAGGATGGGTGTAGGGTTTATCTTGAGGTATGAGAGATTTAAAGGAAGCTAGCAAGCAGAGACATTGGGGGTGGGGGTGGGGGACTGAAGCCAAACCACAAGGAACCAGGAAACAGAAGTTAAAGAGACAAGAACCTTCCCCCTGAGCTGACACCAAGAGAAAGGCCCCCCTTCGATCCTGTGCCCTTCATCTGTTTAAACCTCTAGTTTCCCGAACGAAGAGGAAATAAATTTATGTTTGTTAAAGTCATCTACTTGTGGTATCTCTATTAGAGCGGTGCTAGAGAACTAGGAAGACTATATAACAATAAAAATAGATATTCATTAAATGCTGGTATGTGCACTACTCCAATAATCAACAAAGATCTTATCATGTAATGCTTACCACAATCTTCTTGTTGTTGCTGTAGTTAAGTGCCGTAGAGTTGGTTCCGACCCAGAGTGACCCTTTTTAGGGTTTCGGAGGAGCAGCTGGTGAGTTTGAACTGCTGACTTTGCAGTTGAAACTGACTGTGTGGTGGTGGACTGTGCGTCTCCTACAGCGCCATACCAGGTGGTTACCATTCTCTTCCCCATTCTACAGATGATGAAACTAAGGCGCCAATCCTAGATCACACAGCTGGTGAGAATTAGAACAGAGATTCAAATTTGGGTACTGTTGGTTGGAATCTCCTACTGTCTGAACTATTGTTCTTCGTGGAGGGTGCCACAGAATGAAGCTGCTGTAGGGACTTAGCACAAACACTCAAGGGTCTTAAACTGGGGAAGCTGGGACTGTTTTGCAGGTGTGTAGAACAGGAAGCAATTATGAGACCAAAGAAGGAGAAAGATTGGGACAAAGCAATTTTTTAAAATACATAAAATAAAGAGATGGAAATCTTTAAAAATCCTTGAGGATTTCTCTGATGTGCTGAACTGTGGAGAGTTGAAAGAGTTGTTAATGTCATTGAGTTCCTACCTGGCGAGGGCCTTGCATTTCCTGTGGGTTCCCGGGATGGTTTATGTTCCATCCGGACTCTGCTCTCACGTGGAGCAGCCATGTGTGGGGCCAGGTGGGGAGCACAGCTGGCTCTCATTTGAGGGGCCAGTCGCCATTTTCAGAGGACCTCGTCCCAGTCCCTTGGCTTTTTTAGTATTCAATTCATGCCACTTTTGGGCAATGATTTATTGGTTCTTTTTCCCCCTTCTTTGGGGCTTGATGTCTGTTCTTGGTAGGAAGGTTGTAGATGAATCTACTTAAAGGAGAGATCAGACAATGCTGTTAAGTACCATCGAGTTGGTTCCAACTCATGGCAACTCTGTATAGGGTTTTCAAGGTGTCATTGGTGGGTTTGAACCACCGACCTTGAGGTTCAAACTAACCTCATGGTCTAGTACTTATCCTACAGCGCCACATCAGGATTCAATCAAAGAATCATATTTTATTTCACCATTCTGACCATTATATCCGTTTCAGTTAAAGAATTCCTTTTGACCTTGCATCTACCTTTAAAATACCAATATAGAAAAAGCTCCTGATCGACAGGACTTTGACTGTCAAGAGAACTGCATTTGAAACTTCCCTCTGACACTTACCAGCTGTAGACTTTGGATAAATTAAGGGTGTGGCCCTGTAGAATAAGCTCTGGATTGCCACAGTGGGTTTGAACTGCAAGGTCAGCAGTTGGAATTTACCAGTCGCTCTTTGGAAACCCTATACAGGGTCGCTATGAGTCGGAACCAGCTCGAAGGCACTTAACAACAACAATGTACTACACTGGTGTGGTGCTGTACAAATAAGCACTGGACTGTTAACCTCAAGGTTGGCAGTTCAAACGCACCAGCTGCTCCTGGAGAGCCCTATACAGGGTCACTATAAGTTGGAAGTAACTCAAAAGCACTTGACAATAACAACAATGCACTTACTACACAACCACTCCCAGGACTAGTAGGGAGTCCAGTGAAAAGGGGATTGTCCACTGCTTGGTCTGTTCCTTATGAGGGTGGCCATGTTCTGAACTACCCTGACCACAGCCAACTGACCCCAGTGCCCATCTGACCTATGAGTTGGCTCACTGTGAAAGCAGAGTAGAAATGAATGTCCTCTCAGAACGAGTAGCAAATCCCGCAGGTGGCAGAGGGTGGACCAGGAACAGGTTCCTGGTGAGAACTGAGTCTCAGGGGCTGGAGATGGCCCCTAGGAGGGGAGAGGTGGCTCTTCCTTAACAGGTGACACAAAGACCTGTTGTTGGACCTGCTGAGATCCACAAGCCATGTCTGAGGAAAAAACAACCTGATCCCTGTGCTTAGAGCCCTGTGAGCTAGCTCTTGATCATGTATTCACACAGGTGACTGTGGCCACTTTTACCTGGGGCAAGGAAGGGGAGGGACGAAGGAAGCAGTACCATTCATATCTCATTGCCATCCAGGCGATTCTAACTCATAGTGACACTGTAGGACCAATGCCCCCATGGGCTGCAAACCTTTACAGAAGCATGTGGCCACATCTTCCTCCCACAGAGCAGCTGGTGGTTTCAATCACTGACCAAACCCTTAGTCACTGAGCCGCAAGAGCTCTTTCCCGTTCATATCAGGGAGCTATAAATCCTTCATGCGGGCTTGTAGGGAAGGGAGACAGAAAAGCAAGGAAGGCCAATGTCTCTGGAAGGTCTTCAGTGCTTTCAAAAGATGGAGTGGGGAGCCCTCTGTTTAGCAGAGCATATAACTGCATTTCCACCACCCGTCTGCCTGTTCGCAGCACTGTGGTGACTTATATGTGGCTGTGATGCTGGAAGCCACACCACTAGTATTTCTAACATCAGCAGGGTCACCCTTGGTGAACAGGTTTCAGAGAAGTTTCCAGACTAAGAGAGACTAGAAAGAACAACCTGATGAGACAAAGACAACCCTACGGATCACAGAATATTACCTGAGACTTCAACTGGTGTCTTTTGGATGTGTCATTAGGAGGGACTGATCCCTGAAGGAGAGCTATGTCTGGTAACGGGAGGGGGAGCAAAGGCAAGGGAGACCCCCAGTGAGATGGATCAACACCATGGCCACGAAAGTCTCATGAAGACTAGGCAATACTGACAGACCAACACCACTACAACTAGGTCAATTGGTCGGTATAATGAGGTAGCTGAGTTTGAAAGAGGCAAAGGAGCCCCCAAATGGAAACGGGGTATATTGGGGGCAGCAAGAGGTTACAGATACCAAGAAAGGTCTACAAGGGAAAATCCTGGTGGTGGGTACAGTTATGGATTGAATTGTGTCCTCCCCAAATTTTATGTTGAAATCAGAACCTGGTACTGTAAATATGACAATGTTTGGAAATAGGGTCTTCGGAGAGGTTGTCAGTTAACACGAGGTCCTTGTCCCATCTGAGTGATGTGATTATAAAAGAAAAGAGACCAAGACAGAGGGAAGCAGCCATGTAAAGACGGACTGATGCTGTAGCTACCAGCCAAGGAACACCAGGGCCTACCACGGTCTTCCCCTAAAGCACTCAAGACCTGCTGACACCCTGAAATCAGACTTCCGGCTTCCAATAAATTTGTTGTTGTTGTTGTTGTTACTAAATGCTGTCAAGTCAGTTCTGACTCATAGAGACCCTGTAAAAGGTTTCCAAGGAGCAGCTGGTGGGTTTGAATTACTGATCTTGTGGTTTGCAGTCCAGTGCTTATCCTATAGCACCATGCCAATAAATTACCTATTGGTTAAAGCCACCCACCTTATGTTCTTCATTACAGCAGCTCTAGGAGATTAAAACAGGTACCTACCCATCCCAATATGCGGCACAAGACCTGTTTAAAGTGTTGAAGAGCAAAGATGTCAGCTTGAGGACTAAGGTGTGCCTGACCCAAGCCATGGTATTTTCAATCACCTCATATGCATGTGAAAGCTGGACAGTGAATAAGGAAGACTGTAGAAGAATTGATGCCTTTGAGTTGTGGTCTTGGAGGAGAATATTGAAAGTGCCATGAGCTGCCAAAAGAACCAACAGATCTGTGCTGGAAGAAGTACAGCTAGAGTGCTCCTTGGAAGCCAGGATGGCCAAACTTCATCTCTCATACTTCAGATGTTTTGTCAGGAGGGACCAGTCGCTGGAGAAGGATGTCATGTTTGGTAGGATGGAGGGTCAGAGAAAAAGAGGAGGACTCCCAGCGAGATGGATTGGCAAAGTGGCAGCATGGATGGACTCAAGCGTGGCAACAATTGTGAGGTTGACCCAGGATCGGACAGTGTTTCGTTCTGCTGTGCATAAGGTCGCTATGGGACGGTACCGACTTGATGCCACCCTAACAACAACAAAACCCATCAGTGACCCTATAGGACACAGAAGAACTGCTTCATAGGAATGCCAAGACTGTTATTTCTTATGAAACAGTCTGCCTGCCACACACCTTTCTCCTTTCAGAGCAGCTGGTGGGTTTGAACTGCTGACTTTTCAATTAGCAGTCAAGCGATTAACCACTGGTACCACCAGGGCTCCTTAAACAGTTATCTAGAAGATTTTTTTTTTAATTATATGAATATTCAAAGTGAAGCTGTGTCACTGAGAGAGAAAGCCCTTTTACTGCCCAAAGCCTGAAGTAAAACATCAAAGTGCATTGTGCAGCAGCCTGGGGACCCAGCACACCCACTACTGTTAAATCAATTCCAAATCCTCGGAAACCCTGTACATGGTAGTGATGAGTCCGAACCAAACAACACAGGACAGAGTAGAAGTAATCCATAGGATTTTCAAGGCTGTAAATCTTTATGGAACCAGACTGACTCATCTTTCTTGCATGGAGCAGCTGGTAAGTTGGCAGTGCCTACCTTTTCAGTTAGCAGCCCAACTCTTAACCCCCTTGGCCTGGGGGCAGAGGGAGTCAAGGACAAGGGGCCACCTTCTGTGTCTGGGTTCGAGTGCACCAGAAAAGGATAAGAGCAGCCTGGAATGAGGTACAGCAGGAGTGAGGTCAGGGGTCAGAAATGACCATGAGAATGTAGCAAGGCTGGAAACAGAGGTTCATGGGAAAAGAACAGGTCCCACAGAACAGGGGAGGAAGATTGGCCAGTTTTAAATCCCCCAAAGACAAAGCATCCACGGTTTCCATTTGCTTCATGAACACCCACTCCCTGAGGGAGCTGGAGAGACCTTCTTGTTCTGATTTCTTGGAACTCAGAGTAGATGCAGAACCTTACCCACAGGGTGGCTACAGGATGGGGAATTATGTCTGTTGTGTGCCCAGTACAGTGCCTGGTACACAGAAGATACTTAACACATGACTTCCTGTGGAGATTAATCAGCTCCAGCTTGGAGTATAGGCTGAGAAATCTGTGGCAAATGAGAAAACAAAGAAACGACTTCTTAACCTGAGCAAGAGTCTTTGGGATGGAATGACTGGAGGGGGTAAGCATTTGTTAAGAGACAATGAAATGACTGAAGAATCTCCATCAGTTGCTATTTGCCTTCTCCATCTGCATCGGAACAATCTACATTCCCATGGGCATAACCCCCATCTGCTCTAGGGACCCCATCTCTGCAAAGTCCCCACCCTGGGCAACTCTGGGAGACCCCAGGAGCTTTTGAGTCATCCTAGCCAGTTACTGGATCTGTCCCAAGTACCGGCATCACCCCCTCAGCACAGCCTCCAATGCCCTGGCTGCCTCGAGAGACCAAAGCTGTGTGGATGTAAAGTATCCTCCAAACAACAGCAGAATTCCGGGGCCAGGAATCAGTATTTAGAGGAGAGCCTGCCTTGCAATTCACAATATTCATGTTGGATTTTGTATCACCTTTGAGCCTTGTTAAGTGTCATCAAGTCGGTTCCAACTCACAGTGACCCTGTGTAGGATTTCCAACGAGTGGCTGGTGGGTTTGAACCACCGATCTTGTAGTTCAAACTGACCTTTCAGTCCAGCGATTATCCTGCAGCGCCACACTATATATATACTTGGGAGAGTCCTGGTGTGTGTGCCAGACTGCAAAGTTGGTTTGAACTGTGACGTTGGTGGTTCAAGTCACCAGCCGCTCCTCGGACCTATACAGGGTTGCTACAGGTCAGAACTGACTTCATGGCACACAACAACAACATATATATCAAGGTTTACTTGTTACGGCAGAGTCCTGGTGTGACGCTGTGGGTTAATGCACTAGACTGCAAAGTCGTTTTGAACTGCAAGGTTTGTGGTTCAAGCTCACCAGTTGCTCTACAGGGAAACCTCTACAGGGTCGCTATGGGTCAGAACTGACTCAATGGCACTTAACAACAACAACTTGTTACAGCAGCTAGCATTACCTTATTAAAGCCAGTTAGAAGAGATATTTGACCATCAGAGAAAAATGTATTAAAACTCTGAAACATAGATGTGTTTGTGGTCTCTCGCCCCTTTCTTAAGCTGCCCAATCTGACTTGATTTTGCTAAGTATTGAACATTAATATGTGGTGTAAGACATGGAGAGGAACAGATGGCACGCTTCACCAGCTTAGCATATAAAGGGAGATCCAGTGTTTAACATTTCCAATGAAATGCCTACAAGCTCTAATAGCAGGAAATTCAGTGTCCCTATTGTGAAGGAGCTCAAAAGAACTATGTACTTGGCACTTGAGGAGGCTTCCGCCAATGATACAGCCCGGACTCCATTTTCTTTGTGTTTACTGCTTGTTCTGAGCTGACCTACAAAAGCTAGCTAGCCAGCCTACATCAGGAGCCTGAAAGTTCCCGTCCCCGCTCTTCCTCTGAGGAAAAGGGTTCACAGGGCTCTCGCTGGGCATATCTAGAATCCTTTAACAGCTTAAAGGACCTCACCGTTTGTTGAAGGGGTCTCACCATTGACTTGTATTGGTTAAAGCATGATTTTGTAAATGTCAACCAATTTGAATTTTCTCCTTGTAAGTTTCTGGGGCCTCAGTATTTAAGCTCTGTGAACATTTCCTTTCTCTGTAGGTCTTTGGGGGAATCCTCATGGAGTGTTTGGTATAATGTTTGGTAAGGTGGAGGGTCAGAGAAAAAGAGGAAGACACCCAGTGAGATGGATTGGTGGAATGGCAGCGTCAATGGGCTTAAAGCGTGGCAACAATAGTGAGGTTGGCCCAGGATCAGGCAGTGTTTCATTCTGTTGTACATAGGGTACCGACTCGATGGTACCTAACAACAACATGGAGTGTTACTGGGTTCTGGATCCTCTTACTTTCTCAGTAAACTCTTCAGTGGTAACAGAAGCCCCAGTTTGCTCTTTGACACCATCTGAGGCCTCCTCAACTCATACCCCACACCAGGCAGGGAGAGCAGCTAGCATCTTGACCCCTGCAGCTGTCACCCAGTGTAAGTGCTAAAAAAAACAGTAATGAACAGGAAAAGGTAGAAACATTAACTGCCTCTTCCCCGCCCAAGAGACAAGCTAGAATGCTAATCAGGTTACTGAGCAGGACCAATCTTCCCCAGTCAGGAGACAAGCTAAAATGCTAGTCAGGTTACTGAGTAGGATCAATTTTCCCACCCACCCACCCAGTAGACAAGCTAGAATGTTAATCAGGTCACAGAATGGGAACCACTCCCCCCACTGGTTTCCCTCCTGTCCTCAAACATGTCAGCACCTTAGCCCCACCCCGACTCTGACCCCATGTAAGCCCATGTTGCCCTCCATTTGGTGCTCAGAATCTGGAGAAGCTAGTTCCTCTGAGCCAGCCGGCTTAATAAAATCTGGAATTCCGCTTCACCTCACCGAGTGGCCTCGGTTTTTTTTAACGACGGATCAAGAGCTGCCGCGACACCCCCCGGATCCAGAGCTGCTGTGACACTCTCGGGCCTAGAGCTGCCGTGGTCCTCACAGGCCTGAAGCTGTTGTAACACTCTCCAATCTAAATATGCTCTAACAGTAGCACCATATTCAGAAGGGTGACGGTCTGCTGTTCCTGACCCAAGGGGGGCCCTCGTGTGAGCTCCAAGACTTTTGTTTCTTTAGGTCACCTTCACATACTCGAGATTTGGCCCAAACCTCCACCTCAGGAGCATGGCTGAGCCCCGGGACCCCCGACCTCTACTCCATGCTATGCCCAGAGCCGCGAGGCTCTTTCCAGCCAGTGGCCCTTTGCCAGGACCCTCTAGAGGGCCCACAATTCTCCCTAACTGCAAGTCGCAGGAAGAAGGGACTGAGGTCTCCATTCATTCCTCCCAGGAAGTTTCTGGTTTGCTTGTGCCAGAACTCTGCTCTCCAGGAGGCCTGCTCCACCAGGACCCCCACCAGGACAAGGGGAGCCAACAACTGGATCTCCTCCAAGATGTCGTTCTGTCTCCATTTGTTGAAAAAAGCAGCTGAGAGCCTTTTCTTCTCTTACTTAAAAAAAAATGCTGCCTATTCCATGGAGGGGAGGGTAATAGATGATGTGCCCCTGGGAAGATTCATTTCCATTTTGTTATAAAAACATACAAGACGACTGCTGAGCATCTGAGCCCCACATTTTGTTTATGAAACCTATTTTGTATGAGGTCGTTCCTTTTGAATTTCAGACTATATTAATTTGTACTTGTGCTCCTTTTTAAAATTTAGCTAAGGGCTCATTAATTTTTTTATTTTTTTAAGACCGACTATAAAGGGAATACTGAAGAAAGATGAGGCGTTCTGTTCCCGTAAATATTTACTGCCTCAGAAACCCTGTTCAGGGTCGCTATGAGTCGGAACCAACTCTACGGCACACATCAACAACAATAAAGGGAATAAGGAGCTCTGGTAGCATAGTGGTTATGAATCAGGCTGTGAACCTTAAGGTCAGCAGTTCGAAACTACCAGCTGTTGCATGGGAGAAAGATGAGGCTTTCTGCTCCTGTAAAGATTTACAGCCTCTGAAACCCTGTACAGGATCGCTATGGGTCGGAATTGACTCGACAGCACTTAACAACAACATAAGGGAATATTCTCCTCAAATTAGCATAATGTTAAATCCTTCAAGGATTTAACAAATAACTAGTGAGTCCAGTAGAATAAATATCCCATTTCTGAGTCCACACTGGACCCCTTTGCTCCTACTAGCCACATCCCTGGGTACCCTGGACCCCACAACCTGGCCTGTAGCAGGAAAAGCCAAGGGTTCCCTGTTCTTCCATCATAGTGGAATTGTAGAAGGAAATTTGATTAACAAGTGAGATGGGAGGGAAACAAAGACCCTACAGGCACTGTTATGGGTTGAATTGTGTTCCTCCAAAATCCTTGTAAATTCTAACCTTTATATCTGTGGAGACGACTTGAAGTGAAGAGGACTTGAAACACTTACTTATGAAGATCAAAGAACACAGCCTTCCATATGGATTACATCTCAATGTCAAGAAAACAAAAATCCTCACCACTGGACCGATAAACAACATTCTTATCAATGGAGAAAAGATTGAAGTTGTCAAGGACTTCATTCTTCTTGGATCAACTATTAACACTCGCGGAAGCAGCAGTCAAGAGATCAGACGACGTATTATAGCATTGGGCAAATCTGCTGCACAGGAATTTTTTAAAGTATTGAAGAGCAGAGATGTCAGCTTGAGGACTAAGGTGCGCCTGACCCAGGCCATGGTATTTTCAATAGCCTCATATGGATGCGAAAGCTGGACAGTGAATAAGGAAGATCGTAGAAGAATTGATTTGATGCCTTTGAGTTGTGGTGTTGGAGGAGAATACTGAAAGTGCCATGGACTGCCAAAAGAGCCAATAGATCTGTTTTGGAAGAAGTGCAGCCAGAGTGCTCCTTGGAGGCCAGGATGGCTAAGCTTCGTCTCTCATACTTTGGACATATTGTCCGGAGGGAACAGTCGCTGGAGAAGGATGTCATGCTGGGTAAGGTGGAGGGTCAGAGAAAAAGAGGAAGACCCCTAACGAGATGGATTGGCCAAGTGGCATCATTGATGGACTCAAGTGTGGCAGCAGTAGTGAGGTTGGCCCAGGATCGGACATTGTTTTGTTCTGCTGTACATGGGGTCGCTATGAGTTGGTTCCGACTCGATGGCACCTGACAACAACAACAACATATCTGTGGATGGAATCCTGGTGTGGCACTGTAGGATAAGCACTGGACTGCTGACCACAAGGTTGGTGGTTTAAACCCACCAGCTGCTTCTCGGAAACCCTATACAGGGTCACCATGAGTCAGAACCGACTGAACAGCACTTAACAAGAATCACATACCTGTAGGTGAAATCTGATTTGGGAATAGGATTCTCTTTGTTATGTGAATGATATCATTTCACAGGGTGTATCCTACAGCTATTCACTCCTAAGTGATGCAAAGAGCAGATCAGGCACAGGACAAGCAAGCAGAGATGGGGGACATAGATGCCACATGGAGGTCACCAAGGAATCAAGGAATAAAAGTTGGAAAGAGACAAGGGCCTTCCCCCAGAGCCAGTGCCCTGAATTCATTTGGACATCTAGCTGCCTAAACTGCAAGAAAATAAATTTCGGTTCGTTCAAACCACCCACTTGTGGTATTTCTACTAGAGCAGCACAAAGAAACTAAAACACACAGTGTAAGTGAGGAAGTGTCACCTACTGCTCAGTCTAACAGTGGTGCCTCCCCTTCCCCAGATGATGCTCAGCCTAAGGATGATGCTCAGCTTAAAGGTGCTGCTCAGGGTAAGCACGGTGCCCTCCTCTCCCCGGATGATGTTCAATCTAAGGATGCTGCTCAGCCTAAGGCTGGTGACCTCCTCTCCCGGATGTGGGTGTGAGTTGGCTGTGGCACTTTCCTGATGGTAAGCAGTCTTCATTCCTCTTCCTCCATCTTCCTGGGTACTGGTCAGGGCAGGAACCATGAGGGTTAATAGGACCTCCTTCACCGAGCCCCCCTGCCAGGTGTCTGATGAGAAGGGAAAGCCAGGCTACCCAGCAGAACCCTCCTCCCCCACTCTGCAGAAGGGCTGTTTCCTCACACATGCTATTGATTCCCGTTATCAATTCTCTTTCTTCTGACTCCATTTTATTTAAATTTATTACTTCCTTATTCTCCTTTCTCTTGGTCCATAACTTAAAGGGAACAAAGTTCATCAGGTATGGACTTGATTTATTATCTCTTTTTTTTTCCTGCCTAATAGAAGCACTGGGAGCAATCAATCTCCTCTAAGTACAGTATTGGCGGTCTCCCAGAAAGCAAAATGTGTCACTTTCCTGGGTTTTGTTCTTTAAATATTCTGTTGTATCATAAATGTCTTCTCTGACCAAAGGTTTATTTAAGAAAGGATCAGCTCTGCCAAGTGCAGTAAGAAACAGCTGAAAAAGAGGTACAAGGAGAGAAGAGAAAAGGAAGAGATAAAATTCTCATTTGTCAGTAATGTGATTTTATACTCAAGAGAGTGAAATACTCTTTTTTTTTTAGAATTAGTAATAGTTTTGTTAAAGCAAATGGGTAAAAAATTATAATAATAATAACAAATTAATTCCTTTCCTTTATATTGTTATTGTGTTGGTAAGTGACCTTGAGTCGATTCCGACCCATAGCGACCCTGTATAGGGTTTCCAAGGAGCAGCTAGTGAGCTTGAACCACCAACCTAGCAGCTCAAATGGCTTTGCAGTCCGGCGCATTAACCCAGAGCACTACAATATTAGCAATTAGAAAATAAAGCATGGGGTAGGAAGAAGATCCCATACCACAAGGTCAGTTTGAACCACAAAGTTGGCAGTTCAAACTCACCAGCCACTCCTCAGAAACCCTACATAGGGTGCTATGAGCCAGAGCTGACTTGATAGCATGTAATAACAACAACTCCAGAAATTGTCTTACTAATAAATATGTACAAACTATATGAAAACTGGAAGAAGAGGCAGATGCCAGGCAGAGGAGGAATCAGCTGTAGGATCTTTTCTCCTTACTGTACTCCCTTTTTAAGGAATCCTCCCAGCCTTAGAAGGTGTGACTCCCCTAGGTCACACCTGGTAAGTGAGCCGTAGTCACTGAGATGGTAGCTGCTCTCCCTGGAAATCTGAACTTTGAACCTGGCCCTGAATGGAGTCAGTGAGTAAAGGGGACACACTGAGTGGCAGAGGTGTGGACTTAGGGTCAGAGAGACATTAGGCAGACTGGAAATACCTGGCAGAAGGCAAGAGAAAGTATGTAGAGGAGACTGGGACATACCGGCAGGGAGGGGCAGGGACTAGACTGTAGGAGAGAGAGATAGAGATGGAGATAGAAATGGATCAAGATGATGGGGAGAGATGATGTTGTTGTAGTGGTTAAGAGCTGCTAAGTTCTCTGGTAGCGTAGTGGTTATGACTTGGGCTGTGAACCGCAAGGTCAGCAGTTCGAAACTACCAGCTGCTCCGCGGGAGAAAGATGAGGCTTTCTACTCCCGTAAAGATTTACACCCTCGGAAACCCTGTACAGGGTCGCTATGAGTCGGTTCCGACTCCACGGCACATAACAACAACAACAACAACAAGTTTGTTATGACTCACAGTGTTTCTGAGGAGTATCTAGTGTCTAGTTTTAACCACCTATCTTTGGGTTGGCTTATCCTACACCACCACACCAGGACTCCGATGGGGATGATGGAGGAAGAAATAAAGGAGACAGAAATAATGAAGAAGAAGATGATAAAGATGGAGTTAACACAGATAGAGACAATAGGAATGAAGATATTGAGAGATCATCGAGATGGAAACAGTGGAGATGGTGATGATGAAGATGGAGTTAATGCAGATGGTGATGATGGGAATGATGGAGATGAAGAGAGAAACTACACAGTGACTCTGGGGTTCTGGACATGCAGCTGTGGGCCCCACAATAGAGTCCAGGAGTGCTTCTCCCATTTTCTATCAATTGGTCTCTACATGACCAAGTCACCAAATTTAGTTGGTACACTGATTTCCCAAATACAATTTTAGGAATGTGCTTCTGTATTATTTAATATTCTTAATAGCTTTCCAGCATTTTAAGAAATATTCAAATTATTGAAATCTAGACCAGTTTAGTCTTTTCCTGATTGAACTCTTTAAATGACTATAGTCCAAATTTGTAACAGTTCATATAAGAATTTTTCATTTTAAACTGATTTCTCTTCAATCTTTTTTTCTTACTGAATTATTTTAAAAGGCATTTTCTGTTTTCCCAACACTGGCATTTTTAGGATTCTTTTACCAGTTTCACTGAACGACCCATCTGATGACTTTAGCAATTGCATGGCATTTCCAGACTGGCAGCAGTTTCCCACTATTTATAAAGTTGACAAGTAATTTGTCTTTGATGGAAAGGTTTTCAAAGAATTTGGAGACAGTTTGGACTTGGTCTTTGGAATGGCATTTTAAGGAATGTTTGATTTGCCTCTGTCCTGGAGCTACAAGAGAGAGGGAAGGAAACAGATGAGACCAGCCCAGCCCAGACTGCTGAGTCCAGAAGGGTGGATGGAGCAGAGAGAGGGAAAAGGAGAGGATTTTGCTGGCAAGGAAGAAGGGGGCCATGGGTACTGGGTGTTCACACATGGCAGCCATCAGGAACATACAGAGGTTAGAGTAGATACACAGAGAGGTCTACAAGAGGTCCCCAGAGGAAGGTTAGGGTGTTCTTGCAGACCACTCTGTCTTAAGTTGCTTCTGACATTGAATCACATGTGTCTTTTTTTTTTTTTTTTTTTTTTTTACATTACTATTGCCTTTTATTATCACTCCCTTTATAAATCTGATCTTTGTCTTTGGTGCTTGGGAACTTTAACTATAAACTTAAGGTTTGAAGACATCACCAAATTATATGCTGTAATATTGCATATAGTACTAACAATGATCTGATTTTTGAAATGTTGTTGTTGTTGTTGTTATGTGCTGTGGAGTCGGTTCCGACTCATAGCGACCCTGTACAGGGTTTCCAAGGCTGTAATATTTACGGGAGCAGAAAGCCTCATCTTTCTCCCGTGGAACAGCTGGTAGTTTCGAACTGCTGTCCCTGAAGTTGACAGCCCGATTCGTAACCACTACGCTAAATGGTTCTTAAAGGTGGTTCATCATGACTCCCATATACCCTAAGTCGGAAAATTGTTGTTGTTGTTGTTGTTGTGTGCCGTCTAATTGATTCTGACTCACAGCAACCCTATGCACAACAGAACAAAACACTCCCCAGTCCTGTGCCAGCCTCACAATGATTATTATGTGTGATCTCTTGTTGCTGCTACTGTATCTCTCTCTTTTTCAATGACCCAACAGTTTACCAAGCATGATGCCCTTCTCCAGCTCCTTCCTGACAATATGTCCAAAGTAGGAACGTTCTGGATGTGCTTCTTCAAAGACAGATTTGTTTGTTCTTCTGGCAATCCATGGTACTTTGAATATTCTCCATCAACACCGTATCTCAAATGCATCAATTCTTCAATGGTCTTCCTTATTCATTATCCAACTTTCACATGTATAGAAGGCTATTGAAAATACCATGGCTTGGGTCCAGTACACCTTAGTCCTCAAACGGACATCTTGATTCTTAAACATTTAAAGAGGTCTTTTGTAGAGGTGCCTAGTATAATATATCATATGATTTCTTGACTGCTGCTTTCATGAACATTGATTGTGGATCCAAGCAAATTGAATTATTTGACAACGTCAATCTTGTCTCCATTTATCATGATGTTATTTATTTGGTCCAGTTGTAAAGATTTTGGTTTTCTTTACATTGAGGCATAATCCATACTGAAGGCTGTAGTCTTTCATCTTCATCAGTAAGTATTTCACATACTCTTCACTTTCAGCAGCAAGGTTGTATCATCTGCATATTACAGGTTGTTAATGAGCCTTCCTCCAATCCTGTTGCCACATTCTTCTTCATATAATCCAGCTTCTGGATTATTTGCTCAGCATACAGATTAAATAAGTATGGTGAAAGGATATAATCCTAGTGCATACCTGCCCTCCTCATTTAGAATTCTTCAGTAGCTCCTTGTTCTGTTTAAACAACTGCCTCTTGAGCACAGTTAAATGTCTAGAATATCCATTCTGCACAATGTTATCCATAGTCTGTCATGATCCACACAATCAATAAAGCACAAGTAAACATCCTTCAGCCAAGATCCATCTGACGTCAATAATGATATCCCAAATTCCATGCCCTTTTCTGAATCTGACTGGAATTTCTGGTGGTTCCCTGCTGAGATATTGTTGCAGCCATTTAAAAAGTATCTCCAGCAAAATTTTACTTGAATGCGATATTAATGATGTTGTTTGATGGTTTCTACATTCCATTGGGTTAGCTTTCTTTGAAATGGACACAAATCTGGATCTCTTCCAATTGGTTGGACACGTAGTTGTCTTCCAAAATTCTTGGCATAGATCAGTGTGTGCCTCCAGTGCTCTGTCAGTTTGTTGAACTATTTCCATTTATATTCCATCAATTCCTGGAACCTTGTTTTGGGCCTTCAGGGCTGCTTGGATTTCTTCCTTCGGTACCATTGATTCTTGATCATATGCTACTTCTTGAAGTAATTGAACATTGACCAATTCTTGTGGTACAATGACTTTGTATATTACTTCCACCTTCTTTTGAGGTTTCCAGTGTCATTCAATATTTTGTCCATAGAAGTCTTCAGTATTACAACCCAACTCTTGAATCTTTTCTTCAGTTCTTTCTGCTTCAGATACTGGACGTGTTCTTCCCTTTTGGTTTTATAACTCCAGGTCTTTGCACATGTCATTTTAATATTTGACTTTGTCTTCTCAAGCTGCCCTTTGAAATTTTCTTTCCAGTTCTTTTCCTTACTCATTTCTTCTGCTCACTTTAGTTTCCCTATGCTCAAGAGTAATTTTCAGAGTCTCTTTAACATTAAATTTGGTCTTTTCTTTTTTCTTTTTCCCAAGGCTTTTATATTTAGGGTGTTGATTCATGTTGAGCTGATTTTTTTTGTATGATGTGAGATAGGGATCTAACTTCTAATTTTTTTTCATGGGGATATCCAGTTTTCTAGCTATTTCTTCTCCCATTTAATTGTTTTGAAACCCTTGTCAAAACTCAACTGACTGTAAATGTGAGGTTTTACTTATGGATTCTCAATTCTATTCCACTGATTTGTGTGGCGCTGTGGGTTAATGTGCCAGACTGCAAAGCCATTTGGACTGCAAGGTCGGTGGTTCAAGCTCACCAGCTGCTCCTCGGAAGCTCTGTACAGGGTCGCTATGGGTTGGAACCAACTCGATGGCACTTCACAACTACAATAATGTCTATTTTTAGGCCATCGCCATGTAGACTTGATTACTGTTGATTTTTACTAAGTTTTTGAAATCAGGAAATGTGAGTCATCCAACTATGCCTTTCTTTTTTCAAGAATATTTTGGCTACTCTGGGCTCCTTGAGTTTCCATATGGCTTTTAGGATCCGCTTGTCAATTTATCCAAAGAAATCAGTTGGGATTCTTATAAGAATTACATTCATTTGAAGATCAATTTGAGGCATATTGCTATTGTAACTATACTAACTCTTTTAACCCATGAATATAAGGTGTCTTGGCCCAGTGGTTAAAAGGCTCTCCTGATAACCAAAAGGCTGGCAGTTCGAACCCACCAGTGGCTCCACAGAAGAAAGCTGTGACAGTCTGCTTCTGTCAAGATTACAGCCTTGGAAACCCTATGGGGCAGCTCTGTCCAGTCCTGTCAGGTCGCTAGGCAACAGAACCAACTTGATGACAATGGGTGGGATCCATTTATTTAGCTCTTCTACAGTTTCCTTTAAGAATATTTTGTAGTTTTAAGAGAATAAGTTTTACACTGCTGTTGCTAAATGTATTCCTAAGTATTTTATCCTTTTATGCATTTGTAAGTGAAATTGTTTTCTTAATTTGGGGATTAGTCATTGAAAATGTGTAGCAATCCACAGGCATTTTGCATATTGATTTTGTATCCTGCAGTGTTCCTGACCCACTTATTAGCTCTGATCACTTCCCATGCTGTTTTAACACATGAAGACGGCAGGAGAGGTAGCGCTGTGAAGTTAGAAAAGCAGTCCTCAACTCACCTCATTCTAAGCATTCAGGGAAACTCATTTCATTGAAAATGAGGAACCGAGAAGCATCCGTGTCAATCCTGCACAAGGTTTCTAGGAGAAACGGAGGACAGAGAACAGAATCACACTCACACACACTAAAAGTTTACCACAAAGAATGTCCATAAAACTCGGCAAAATGATAGCAACTATTTCAAAACAAGGAGTCCTGGTGTGGCACTGTAGGATAAACACTGGACCGCAAGATCAGTTTGAACCACGGTGTTGGCAGTTCAAACCCACCAACCACTCCTCAGAAACCCTATATAAGTTTGCTCTGAGTCAGAACTGACTCCATGGTACTTCACAACAACAACAATTTCAAAACAAGAAAACAGAAATTATGACAATCCAAATTAGAAAACCTCAATAATGAAATAACAGCATTTAGAATAATTTAAAAGAAAAAATAATTTCATTTATGAAGACCGTATTAGAAGAAACCCAAAAGCAAATCAGAACAATGAACCATACAAGATCAAAAGGGTGTCATTTTTCAGGGATAAAGTTCAGATGACAGGAAGAGATAGGAAAGAAGGACAATGGTAAACACAGGAAGTAAAAAAAAAAAATTGAAGCAGATGATGCCAGAAATACAAGGTGAAAACACAAATTTTAAATCAAAGTGAAATAAATACATAAAAAGGATTTAAGAGAAGATGATAAATACTGGAAATAGTCAAAGAAAATACGACATGTAATTAACAGGAATCTCTGAACATGAAAATCAAAGCAAGGGACTAGAGCAAATACTAAACACTGTATATCAAGGAAATATTCCTGAAATTGGAAAAAGAAAAAATATGTATTTGATACTATATTGCATTATTCAGGGCCCATTTGGGATAGAGAAACCATACAGTAATTTGAAACGGGAATACTTACTAGAAAGAAGCTATACCAGGAGGTTGGGGTAATGGAAGAACCATCATGAACACAGTAACAGTATGACTATTACTTCCTTTGCCATAAGACACAGGAGATGGATGGTGCCCAACTACCATTACTGAATGCTTTGATCAGTGAGGCTGGAGTCGGACCAGGCAGTGTTTCATTCTATTGGACATAGGGTTGCTATGAATCTGAATGGACTTGATGGCACCTAACAACAACAATCACTATGGATGAGCCCTGGTGGTGCAGTGGCTAAACACTCAGTGACTAACTGAAAGGTCAGTGGTTTGAGCCACCAGCTAAGCTAAGGGAGAAATATGTGGCAATCTACTTCCATAAAGATTGATAGCCTGAGAAAACTTAGGGTGCTGTTGTACTTTGTTCTGCAGGATTACTATGAGTCAAAATCCACTCACTAGCAATGGGTTTTGGGGGTTTGGGTTTTTTTTTAATCTTTCTGGGAGACTCAGCAGTTGCAGTACACCAACTCTCTACAACAACGATAAGAGACAAAATCAAACATACACAGATGAAAGTTCTAGTACCCTAGATTCAGAAGAAAGATTAGAGAGGTGGATGGGTAGATGGAGGGCTTGCTGGGAGGACAGGCCAAGCAGGGATGGTGAGAGAGTGAGATGGGTGTTGAGAAGATAAGCATACAAAAAGCTAAATGAACCCCAAACAAGATAGAACACAAAACAAAATCACCAAGACATAGCATAATCAAACTTGCCAAAATCAAAGACAAGGAAAGAATCCTGAGAGCAGCTCAGGGAAAAAGAAAAGTTACCTACAAAGAAAAACCAATAGGACTAAGCTCAGATTTCTCAGTAGAAACTACACAGGCAAGAAAGCAATGGAATGACATATGCCAGACTCTGGAAGAAAAAGATTGCCAACCAAGAATCTTATACCCAGCAAAGCTATCCCTCAAAGATGACAGTGAAATTAGATTTTCTGATAAACAGAAATGAAAGGAATTTGTAGTGACCAGATCAACCTTACAAAAAATGCTAAAGGATGTTCTTTGGACTGAGAACAGCATCAGGCAACAACCTGAGATTACCATACATGACAACACCACCCAGAACTCAACCAGATGTTGTTGTTGTTGTTGTTGTAAGTGCCATCGAGTCAATTCCGACCCATAGCGACCCTGTATAGGGTTTCCAAGGAGAAGCTGGTGAGCTTGAACCACCGACCTTGCAATTCAAATGACTTTGCAGTCCATATGACTTTACAGGCTGACGTATTAGCACATAGCGCCACAACACACCTACAATGACTGAAAATAGGGAACCAGAAATATCAATGTCTAATAAAGTCAACTACAAAGCAAAAAGAAGGAATAGTGTAGATACAGAAAGTCCAAGTGGCAAGGAACGCAAGTAGATTTCAGGATAAAACATACTATCTTAAGCAGGAAAAAAAAATTAATAAGTTACAGGAAGAAAAAAAAAATTAATAAGTTCTTTGAGTAATATTATTACTCAAAGAAAAATAATATGCGTGAACATCAAAATAAAAAAGAAGAAAATCAGAAAGATTTAGTAAACATTAACACAACAGACATTAAAATGTCAAGAAAAACCACAAACAAAATGAACTCAGCATAGAAAATTCTGTGGAACAAAGAACCCAGCAGCAACACACACACACACACACACACACACACACACAACACACAGAAAAATGACAACAATCAATTCATACCTATTGATAATTACACTGCATGTAAATGGATTAAATGTACCAGTCAAGAGACATAAAGAGCAGAATGGATAATAAAACAGGATTCTTCAATATGCTGTCTACAAGAGACACTGTTGTTGTTGTTAAGTGTCGTGGAGTCGGTTCCGACTCATAGAGACCCCGTACAGGGTTTCCAAGGCTGTAACTCTTTACAGGAGCAGAAAGCCTCATCTTTCTCCCGCTGGCAGTTGCGAACTGCTGACCTTGTGGTTCACAGCCCGATTCGTAACCACTATACTACCAGAGCTCCTTACAAGAGACACATCATAGCCTTACAGCCCATCAACCGAAAAATGGCTAAACAAACACTAGTGCATATATGATATAATGGAATACTATAAAACATTAAAGAATGACGATGAGTCTATGAAACACCTCACAACATGATTTAACCTGTAGGACATTATGTTCAGTGATATTAGTCAACCACAAAAGGACAAACATTGTATGAGACTAATGTAAGAAGTTTTAAAGAAAAGGTTTTCTTGATAAAAGAAACAATCTATGATGGTTTTGGGGAGAGGCTGGGAAAGAAAAATTATTTATGGGCTACAGGGTAGATACATGTTAACATGGGTGACAGGCAATGTTCAAGAGGGAGGTTAGCAGAACACAGATGAAGGCAGTGGGGGATACAGGGAGGAAAGGAATAGTTAAAGTGAATAGAGGTAAGTACTGTTAACTGTTGGTACATGGAGGGGATTGCAACCATGTAGTAAGGAGCTCTGTTAGCGTAGTGGTTACGAATCGGGCTGCGAACCTTAAGGTCAGCGGTTCAAAACTACCAGCTGCACCGCGGGAGAAAGATGAGGCTTTCTACTCTCGTAAAGATTTACACCCTTGGAAACCCTATACAGGGTCGCTATGGGTCGGAACCGACTCGATGGCACATAACAACAACAACAAGTGAAGCAAAGTGCATAATTTGTTGAATGTAAAACTGATGATCCGCTCTGTAAACCTTCACTCAATTCACAGTTAAAAAAAAAAAAACCTTTAGAGGAGAAGATCATTAGGTCTTTCTCTCATGGCACTGCTGGGTAGTTTTGAATCACCAACCTTATATAAAACTAGAAAAGTTAGGCAAGAACTTTTTAACTATTTCACTTACCATTCTGGTGGTAGCAGAATCTGTATTGTTATTCCCTATTGTGTACATAAAGTAGTCTGGAAACAAATGAGTAATTATTGGATAGTTTTGGTTTTTCATCCATTGTGTCCTAAGGAATCAGGAATCTCAGTGTGGAAGAAATTAAGTGAAAACATAATAAAAAAATAAGTTCAATAAAAAATCTGAAGTCCTGAAGTTTTGGAATTGGAAATATCAGTATGAACTCATGAAGCATTTGATCTAATTCTCTATTTATACCTGTTAGTTTGATCCATTCAAATGACCTAGAAAAACTGGCCAACCCAGTAGTATGGGCATCCCTGGAGCCCACACTGGACCAGGTCTGGGATGAAATGCACACAAGGAGTCTGGAACCTCTTGACGTAAGTGACAACAATAAGCTCTCAAATGCTACAGAAGTATAGTGTCGAAAGAATTCAGGAGCCAACCCAAAAAGGCTCCCCATTGGCCACAGATGAAGGACCATGGTAGTGCAGTGGGTTAAGCATTATACTGCTAATCCAAAGGTCAGAGGTTCAAGTCTACCAACCGCTCCCTAAGAGAACGCTGAGGTAGTCTGCTTCCATAAAGCTTTGCCACCTTGGAAACCCAGTCGCATCACGATGAGTTGGAATTGACTTGTTGGCAGTGTGTTTGGATCACAAATGGGACCATTTGAGCTTTAATAACAATAGAGGTGGTGGTGGTGTGCTGTAGAATTGATTCCAACTTACAGTGACCCTGTATAGACTTTCCAAGGCTGTAAATCTTTACAGGAGCAGAAAACATCTTTCTCCCACTGAGCCTGGTGAGCTCGAACTGCTGACCTTGTGGCTAGAAGCTTGACACATAACCCAGTATTCTGCCAGGGCTTCTTAATGACAATAATAATTATAACTAATAACTAATTGAAACCCTCCAAATATATTTAAGTTCATGAGTTCCTAATGGTATTTTTTTTAATTAAATTGGTCATCTCCAGAGGGTAATAAGGTGCCAGTTTCTCATTTTACAAACTGGTAAATCCAGAAAAGGGAGAAAATCTTCCTCCATCTCTCCTATAGGAAGTGTACCACTGGGTAACCATGTAGTCAGTAAATGGAAGCATCGATTTATAAGAAACCCCAGTTAGTGAATGGAAGAGAAATGACAGAATTAAAATATCATTTGGTAGTGGCTACAGCCACGCTATTTTTATTATCTTCCGTAAAATACTTAAACAATCTCATCAATACTGCCATCATCTGTTTAGAACTCAGTATACTAACTCAATAACCTCATATGCATGCGAAAGCTGGATATGGAAGATCGTAGAAGAATTGATGCCTTTGAGTTATGGTGTTGGAGAAGAATACTAAAAGTGCCATGGACTGCCAAAAGAACCAATAGATCTGTTTTGGAAGAAGTGCAGCCAGAGTCCTCCTTAGAGGCCAAGATGGCCAAACTTCGTCTCTCATACTTTGGACATGTTGTCAAGAGGGAACAGTCACTGGAGAAGGATATCATGTTTGGTAAGATGGAGAGTCAGAGGAAAAAGAGGAAGACCCCCGACGAGATGGATTGGTCAGGTAGCAGCATCAATGGACTCAAGTGTGGCCCAGGATCGGACGTTGTTTCGTTCTGTTGTACATAAGGTCACTATGATTCGGTGCCAACTCAATGGCACCTAACAATAACAACAACATACTAACTCCTCAACCTCTCTTTACTTATAAATTGTGTGGAATGACAAAATAAACAGTAAAATCTTAATTGCGGTGCAATGCTATTATATGTGTATGTATATATCAGGAGCCCTGGTGTGGCACTCAAGGTCGGCAGTTCAAACCCACCAGACACTCCTCAGAAACCCTATACAGGGTAACTATGAGTCAGAACTAGCTTGACAGCACTTAACAACAACAACATCAGGAGTGTAGGCTCCTGGTGTGGTGCTGTAGGATCAACATTGGACTGCAAACCACAAGGTTGGCAGTTCAAACCCACCAGCTGCTCCTTGGAAACTTTAAACAGGATTGCTCTGAGATGTACCAACTCGATGGCACGCAACAACAAAAGCCTGTGTGTATGTAGGAACTGAGCATCAGTGACTATTCAAACAACAAAGCGAGGCTATAGACACGGGGTGCCTCTGGGTGAAGGCACCTGTCATGGGGAGCTAGGTTGGTGAGCTGGGCCAAGCCCCAAGGGGGGGTCCCATGGTGCAGCTGAACTGCCCCCTAAGGATAGGACCCAAAGAAGGTCAAGGCCATTAATAAAGCAACCAATGCTAGCAAATGAGCAGACGCGAGATCGGGTGGATCCCTAGAATTAACAGACAGCAAGAAGGTGACTCAAGAAATGAACAAGAATAAAGGTGCCAAGGAGGCTCAGTGGTAGCATTCTCACCTTGCACGGGAGACCCAGGTTCGATTCCTAGCCAGTGCGCCTCATGCAAAGCCACCATCCATCCATCAGTGGAGGCTTGTGTGTGGCTATGATGCTGAACAGGTTTCAAAGATTTCAAACTAACACTAGGAAGAAAGGCCTGGTGATCTACTTCTGAAAATCAGCCAATAAAAACCAAGCGGATCACAACAGTTGGATCTTGCTATGCATATCCCCTCGGCAGCTAAGAACAAGGAGTGCTGTACAAAAGAGCGGTCCTAGAGGCCAGGCTGTGGGGGACTGGGCCATAGCTGCATATGAAGAACAGCCAGCCACTACCACAACTTCCTGTGTGAGAGTTAAAGCTCATGAAATCGTGCGGAAAGGACGGAGCTTGGTGCTCTCCCTCTGCTATGTGTGGCTTCTGGCTTTTGCAACAGCAATGGCCTCTTCCATAGATACATGATGGAAGAGGTCATTCCCGTAAAGGACACTGGGAGTTTACATGAGGATATGTTGGCTGGGCAGTAAGACCTATAGATGCCTCCACAGGCCAAAGCTGGGAGTCAGATCACCCCCACTTCAACAAGAAAAGAGCCCAGCACCAGACAAAAACACCAACCATCAACGTACCCACCTCAGGGCTTCTCCCAAATGCCAGTGCAGACCTCTTTTGGGGGTCAGGAAGTGAAATACCCCAAGAAGGAGGGAGGACAACCAAAAGCAGGAGACGAGGCAGGAAGAGACAATAGGGACTGAGAGGGAGAGTGGCTAGCCCTTGTGGAACAAGCCCCAAGGTATGGCAGGCCCCTGGAGGAGGACCACACAGAGTCCACACCCACAAACATGGGCCAAGATGTGACATTTCCAGCATCTGCTAGTAGCCAAAACATATCCGCCGCCGTATCTACTCCTCGATGTTCCACAATAGGTGTCTGCCTCCCACCACCCACTCCAAACTTAGACCACCACTCAGCACTCTGAGGCGCTTAGTGCCACTAGGAGACCAGCAGGCCACCCTTTGGTGAGCCACGGACCCACTGCCAAGCTCTTTCCCCCCCTGCGCTGGGATCCTCTGGGGTCATTATTGTTGTTGTTAAATGCCACTGAGTCGGTTCCAACCCATAGCAACCCTGTATAGAGTTTCTGAGGAGCAGCTGGTGAGCTTGAACTACCAACCTTGCAGTTCAAACCGATATTGCAGTCAAGTGCATTAACCCGCAGCACCATACCAAGCTCCTTTCAGGCTCATTGTTGGTTGTTGTGTGCCATGGAGTCAGTTCTGACTCATATCGACCCTGTATAGGGTTTCTGAGGCTGTAAATCTTCACAGGAGCAGAACGCCTCATCTTTCTCTCGCAGAACAGCTGGTAGTTTCGAGCTGCTGACCTTGAGATTAACAGCCCGATTCATAACCACTACGCTGCCAGAGCTCCTTAACGTCTCCTAAACTTCCTGCTAACTTGAGGACTGGTTTCTGTGCCTGCCTGGGTTTCTGCTGCCCCAAGCCCTCCTTGCTAAAGCACATGAAGTCCTGTTTGTGCAGTGGTTAAGCACTTGGCTGTTAGTTGGTGGTTCAAACCCACTAGCCGCTCTGCAGGAGAAACATGTGGCAGGCTGCTTCCATAAAGATAAGAACCTCAGAAGCCCTATGCAGCAGGTAGCACGTAGAGTTGCCAAGAGTTGGAATCAACTCGACACTGGAAAGCACAGACAGAGATATCAGAGAGAAACTGGATTACTCCTACTCTGCCATTAACTGCTGTGTGACCCAAGCAGGTTGCTTAATTTCTTGGAGCCTTTAGTGCCTGACATATAGTAATCACTCAAGAGTGGCTGGCCATGAATTCCAGTTACAGAACACCTGGACTACAGGGCAAGAGAAGAGCGTTTCATTTGGTCTCATTGCTTTCCCACCACATCACTGAGAAGGTGTCGACTGTTCTGCATGCTGGAATGTTGTTGTTGTTGTTGTCAGGTGCCATCGAGTTGGAACCGACTCATAGCGACCCCATGCACAGCAGAACGAAACAATGTCCGATCCTGGGCCAACCTCACTACCGCTGCCACACTTGACACCATCAATGATGCCACCTGGCTGATCCATCTCGTTGGGGGTCTTCCTCTTTTTCTCTGACCCTCCACCCTACCCAGCATGACATCCTTCTCCAACGATTGTTAGCAGCATTTTAAACATATTATGTAACATTCTTTTTTATTTGTAACCTTTTATTGTGAATTGGGTGAAGATGTACAGAGCAGATTGCAACCCCTCCAATGTAACATCACTTATCCGACTTCCTCCGAGTTTCCTGTTTCCATTCCTCATTTTTGAACCCTTCTGTGCTTTGTTCTTGGGTAAATGTCACCCTTTTGATCATAAAGATGGGTGTACCTCACGAAGGTTATTGTTTTCCTTACAAACCTGTATATTGAGAATTGGACATAGTGAGTTCATTTCCAGACCTAAAAGGGTGACTAAGGTCAAGTCTTGGGGGGTTCCACAAATCTATCCAACCAGTAAGCCTGGTCTTTGTGATTTTTAGGTTCTTTTCCTCATTTTCCTTCCATTCTGTCTTAGTTGTTGTTATTGTTAGGTGCCGTCGAGTCCGTTATGATTCACAGTGACCCTGTGCACAACAGAACAACATACTACTTCATCCTGTGCCATCCTCACAACTGTTGTTACGCTGTATTCTATTGCTGCTGCCACTGTGCCAATCCATCTCCTTAGGGATCTTTCTCTTTTTCACTGACTCTCCACTTTGCCAAGCATGATGTCCTTCCCTAGGGACTGGTCCCTTCTGATAACATGTCTGAAGTTTGAGAGATGAAGTCTGGCCATCCTGGCTTCTAAGGAACACTCTGGCTGTGCTTTTTCCAACACAGATTTGTTTGTTCTTTTGGCAGTCCGTGGTACTTTTAATATTCTTCTCCAATACCATAACTCAAATGCATCAATTCTTTGGTCTCCCTTATTCATTGTCCATCTTTCACCTGCATATGAGGCTACTGAAAAATACCATGACTTGGGTCAGGCACACCTTAGTCCTCAAACTGACATCTTTGCTCTTGAACACTTTAAAGCAGCTTGTTACAACAGATTGGCTTTATGCAAAACATCATTTGGTTTCTTGGCTGCTGCTTCCAAAAGTGTCAACAGTGGATCCAAGCAAATAAAGTCTTTGACAACTTCAATCTTTTCTCTATTTATCATGATGTTATTTACTGGTCCAATGGTGAGGATTTTTGTTTTCTTTGCATTGAGATGCAACCCATACTGAAGGCTGTGATCTTTGGTCTTCTTTAGTAAGTATTTTAAGTCCTCTTCCCTTTCAACAAGCAAGGTTGTGTCATCTGCATATTGCAGGCTGTTAATAAGTCTTCCTCCAGTCCTGATTCTGATGCCACATTCTTCAAATTATCCAGCTACTTGGATAATTTGCTCAGCATACAGATTGAATAAGTATGGTCAAAGAATGCAACCCTGGTACACACCTTTCCTGATTTTAAACCATTCAGTGTTCCCTTGTTCTGTTCGAAGGACTGCCTCGTCCTGTGTTCAAGTTTCTCATGAGCACAATTAAGTGTTCTGGAAAACCCTTTCTTCGCAATGTTATCCATAGCTTGTCATGATCCACAGTCAAATACCTTTGCATAGTCAATAAAGCACAGGTAAACATCTTTCTGGTACTCTCTGCTTTCTGCCAAAATTCATCTGATACCAGTAATCCTGTCCTTGGTTTCACGTCATTTTCTGAATCCAGCTTGAGTTTCTGGCAGTTCCTTGTTGATGTACTGTTGCAGACGTTTTTAAATGATCTTCAGCAAAATTTTACTTGCATGTGCTATTAATGGTATTGTCTGATGATTTCTGCATTCCATTGGGTCACCTCTCTTTGGAATTGGTACAAATACGGCTCTTTTCCAATCATTTGGCCAGAGAGCCGTCTTCCAAATTTCTTAGCATAGATGAGTGGATGCCTCCAGTCCTGCATTAGTTTGTTGAAAGTTTTCAATTTATTTTCCATTTTCCCTGAAACCTTGTTCTTTCACCATCCCTTCAATGCACCATGGATGTCTCCTTCAGTACCATTAGCTCTTGATCATATTCCACATTGACCATTTCTTTTTGGCACAGAATATGTTTTTTCCATCTTCTTTTGATGCTTTCTGCATCGTTCAAAAAATTTCCCATTGTTAAGTACTGTTGAGTCAATTCTGACTCATAGCAACCCTGTATAGGGTTTCTGAACAGCTGGTGGGTTTGAACTGCCAACCTTTAGGTTCACAGTTCCAAGCTGATTCCACAGCGATACACCAGGAGTCCAGTTAGCCCATAGAATCCTTCGATATTGAAAGTTGAGGCTTGAATTTTTTCTTCAGTTCTTGCAGCTTGAGAAATGCTGGTTCTTCCCTTTTGGTTTTCTTATTCCAGGTCTTTGCACATTTCTTTATAATACTTGACTTTGTTTTCTCAAGCAGCCCTTTGAAATTTCCTGTTCAGCTATATTACCTCATGTCTTCCATTTGTTTTAGCATCTTTACGCTGGAGAACAAGCTTCAGAGCCTCTTCTGACATCAATTTTGGTCTTTTCTTTTTGTCCCAATGACCGTTTGCTTTCTTCCTGGTCCATTTTATCTAGGACCTTCTAATGTGATCAACAGGTAACATTCTTGAAATGATAATGGCGCAGAAGAAATTTGTGACTGCCAGGGCGTAGTGCCAGGGTGGGTGTGGGTGTGGCTGCAAAGGGCTCTTTTGGGGTGATGCGGCAATTTTGTCTCTTCAAGAGAGGTGGGAGTTATATGTCTCTGTGATAAAATTGTGTAGACACTCACACACACAGTGCATGTAAAAGTGGTGAAGTCCAAGTAAGGTCTGAACTGTACCAATGTCAACTTCCTGGTTTAGACATTGGACTGAAGTCATGTATGGTGTCACCACTGGGGGACAACCAGATGAGCGACATGGGACTTCTGTGTACTCTTTTTGTAACTTCCTGCTAATCTACAGTTATTTCAAAATAAAAAAGCAAATATATGAGGAGACTTCAAAAATAAAATTCAAAGAAGAGAAATTTCCAAACTGAAGACCCCTCTCACGCGCGCGTGTGTATATACACACACACACATATATACCATGTGTATAAACATATATTTGTTGTTGTTGCATAGTACCATTAAGTCAGTTCCAACTCATAACAACCCTATATAGGGCTTCTGAGGAGTGGTTGGTGGGTTTGAACAGTCAACCTAGTGATTAACAGTCCAGTGCTTATCCTATAGCACCACACCAGAACACACACTCTCTCTCCATGTATGTATATATATGTACAAGGAGCTCTGGTAGTGTAGTGGTTACAAATTGGGCTGCTAATCTCACGGTCAGAAGCTCGAAACTACTAGCTGTTCCGCAGGAGAAAGATGGGGGTTTCTGCTCCTGTAAAGATTTACAGCCTCAGAAACCCTGCACAGGGTCGCTGAGTCAGAACCGACTCCACAGCACATAACAACATATATATGTACGTATATTATATATGTATTTCATGTGCATACCCAATTCTGTGCATGATTTTGGGGTTCCTCTCTTCCTCAGCTGAAAGGAAGTTTGTTCCCAGGCCCGTACCACCCAGCCTTCTCCTTGGTCAGCTGTTTCTGTTTCCCAGCTGTGACTGAAGACCAGCCAGCTCAGAGAGAAGGTGGCATAAAACTAAGGTAAGCATCCAGCTTTCTGGAGGGTGGGTAGGCATCTGCCTAGCAATCTCCACCCCACCCACCCCCATCTCACTCTCATCCACACACACACCATACCCTGAACTTACATAGGGCTGCACCCTTTCCGATCACCTCTAGAGCACAGATTACTTAGTTTCTGGACAGCTACTGCAGATTCTTTGGGGCCTAGAGTCTAAAATCATCTTCTAGATCCTGGCCCATCCCACAGACTTCCAGACCAATGACTCCAATTTGGAGAGGAACCCAACCACCTGGACTGTGTCCTAGCCCCTGAAGGGGGCTGTGCTCCAGGGCCTAGGCTCTGCTTTTGCCCAAAATATAAGATTCAAACTTTAGGTTTCAGGACATTCTTTGGCACCCTGATGCCCTACTGCCCTCTGCTGGTAGTTCAAAGGCAGTACTTAGAAATCAGTACAACCCTTTCTTGACTTGTGATATATGTGGCCCACCATTATCAGTCTCTGAGGCTTCCTGGCATGTGATCCCAGTTGTAGTACGTGCTGCTCTCTCTGGTGGGGAGACCTGTACAAGGGTAAGACGTAAAGTACTGCTACAAAATCATAGGACCCTTTATTAAACTAAAATATCCAGGTCTGGGCTATTGTTTCTTATCTCCTCCATCTAGGTCTGTACACTGCCTTAGGCAGTTTCCACCTCCCTACCACGTCCTGAGAAAATTCTTTGCTCTTCAACTTACACTAAGTCAAATGGCAGTTTTGGAATCTTCAAGTTCCTTTTCAATGTTCTTAGAATGTAGGGAACATGAAGTCTGAAGGGGCAGGATCAGGGCTGTAGCGTGGATGGGCTAAGGTTCCCCACCTAAATCCTAACAGAACAGCCCTTGTACCCTCAAAGGATAAGCAGGTATATTGTCCAGATGGGGGGAAATACCTTAGCGCAACTTTCCTGGCTTTTTCTCACCAAGGCAGCCTTCAATTTTCTTAAAACTTCCTCCTGATAAGCCCTCATATAAACCCTATAGCTTTTGAGAAAATCTATCAAGATCCCAAAAAAAGTTTTTAACCTTCTGAGCCAACCTCTCTGCCTTGAGTTTAACTGGCCCAGTAGATTCCCCCAAGCATCTACTGTTTAATTGGGACTCTTTTTTTTTTTAAGACACCCAAGAGTGAGAAGTGCATAAGGGGGCTTCAAAAAGATCATGGAAAGAACTCCTTTTCATTCCATTTTTCCATTAACTCTTTTGAAACCCCCTCATATTACTGAGAACTAGTTTGCAGCCAGCCACTAGCTGTAGAGACACGTTTTTGTGTTTGGAATACAACCAGGAAGTATGAACTGGAACCCTAGCAGCAATACTATTTGACTCACCCTGCGTGAATCTGAAGAAAACAGGCCTCATCCCATTAATCCTACCACCAAAATCTACTTGGGACATATGCATCCCACATCATTGCATGAAAATTCATATTACTTAAAAGAAATAAATTTCTTTGATTTCAGCATGCCTTCCATTACTGAAAAACACATCAAAAAAAAAAAAAAAGCAGAAAATAATTTTATCACAAAATGGGTTAACAAAGCAACCACCACTGTGGAAAAGGGACAAAAGCAAAAAGCGACATCAGAGAAGATGCATACATCATGAGGGGGCCTCAGTTCATGGGAAAATTCCATTCGGAAGCTCCTTGGTAAAAAAGTTTACTCTCACTGGTAATCCAATTCCAATTCAAGCAATCTGGATATACTATTCCTCCTCAGCCAGATTATCTTGGATGGAAAAGAATGACAATGTCTAGCTAATGGTGGGAAGTTCAGATGAGGAGCAAGGCAATAGTGGCTCACCGAGGTGTAAATGTGGATGTTGTATTGACAGATGGTTTGGTGGGTTGTTTTCACCTCAGTAAATAAGTTAAAAAAAAAAAAAAAAAATGCTAGCTCTGCTCATTAGGGCTTTTCTGAGGATTTGCTTATTCATGTATCCTGATTTGGTACTGTAAGCTTACACTATATGTTCATCATAACAGAGATTGCTTAGCAGTAGTACGAAGCTTCCTGGAGCCCCTCTGTGGGAAGCCTGTCAGGGTTGGCAGATCCTTTGCGGCCTACCCACACCCGTTCCCGGGCCTTGACCCTAAGCCCTGCCATCCCTCAGCCCCCAGGCCAGCAGGTCCTGCGGTAGAGAGGATACAGGTTTCACCTGAGTCAATTATTTACCCAGAAAGGGGAGGACCGTCAGTGAGGAGTGTCTGCAATGAACTGGGCAGAGCTGTGTTCCATGGTACGTGGAGTCGCTATGAGTAGGAACCGACTAGATGGTACCCAGCGACAAAATCAATAGCAGTTATAACACCTACCTTGGAGTTGTTGTGAGGGTCCAATGAAGTGTTTAACCCAGAACCTGGGACACAGTCAGTGCTGAGCAAGTCTAAATCAGTGCACCCCCCACCCCACCCCACCCCCCCACACACACAGGGAACTCCGTTCTAGTGAAGATACTGGGGAACATTTTTTGGCAGAAACAATGGGGCATGGTTACCCTAGTAGAGTGTAAACTCAGACAACAGTGGGAGTGTAGCTCCCAGTGACCATGGTCTCCAGCTCTGACCACAGCTGAAGCAGACCGCGCCTCTGTCCAGCCCTGTGGCCTGCATCACAAGGAAAGCCTCTCCTGGGCTGGGTCCCTACAAGGAGTCACAGAAGGGCCCATTCTGTCGCCCTCGCCCAGGATGGCACTGCAGAGACAGACGTGAGGCCTGGGAAAGGCGGGCCATGCGGATAGGCGACTAACCCAGAGCGGAAGGAGCAATGGGAGGTCAGGAAAGGTTTGCCTGGACAAGAGGGAGGTGGGGAGGAAACCTAAGCAGAGCACACAGGCACTACACTGGTGGGGAATTCCACTCCGTAGGAAGGAGTGTTGCCCCATGGGATGTGCATAGATACGTCTGCAGGTGAAGATAAGAAATGGTTTTCCCGGCAGATGTTCTCCATTTTCCCAGGGGAAGGAGGGTGTGGTCTCCTGCTGACTGTAAGTGGGGTACATTGGGGTGAGGTATTTTGAGAATGGTGAAACTGCACAGCTGTAGGGATGAAGCCTGAGATTCATAAACATGGACGCACTCCATAAAGCTCAAGCACAGCTGGTGTTAAATGCTGTTAGGAAGCATTTAAGGAGTTGAGGTGTGCTGGGGTCAGAAGATGAGCCCTGTGAGAAACAAGGTTTCCGGGGGCCCAAAAGGTCAGGTTGGGGGAGCAGACTGCGACTGTTCCATCAAGACGACAGCCAGGATGTCCAAGGCAGGAGAGCGAGGAGTTCGGGTTCTGTCAGTTACCATGAGGGGATCTAGACTCTGAGCGCCGTCTTCTCACATGTAAAGACTGAGAGCATTAGAGTCCCTGAACAGTCGATTCGGACTTGTGGGGAACCACGTGCCATCCGGAGAACGGAGCTCCATGACGTTTTCAACAGCTGATTTGTCAGAAGTCAATCAACAGGCCTTTCTTCCAAGGTGCCTCTGAGTGGACCCCAACTTCCCAGCCTGGTGTCAACACTGGTACCACAGGGGCTCCGAAACGCTCTGAGTGGCTATTATTACTATCGGCTATCATTAAGGAAGCAGCAGTCTTGGGGAAGACGCACTTACAAGTCCTCAGAGCCTCGGCAGTCAAACGAGGCGGAGAGCCACAAACCTGTGAGCACGCACGTACATACGTGCGACGGGCTCTGTGGTGGGGGCCCAACGTGCTGAGCGTGAACGCGCCTGTGTTGGGTCTAGAAAGAAGAGTTGAAACAACCTGAGAAGTGATCAGCTGCTCTTGGGGTTATGGAGACACAGTTCCTAGAATTGCCCCAAACTCTGTTCCATTAGATTCAAGTGAAAAAGAGAAACACCCTCACTGACACAGTGACCACAGAAGGGCCTCAACCAGCAACCACTGAGGACGGCGCAGGACTGGGCAGGGTTTCGTTCTGTCGGACATACGCTTGCTAAGCTGGGGCCAACTGGATGGCACCTAGCAACAGGTACCACACCAAAAGGGATTCTGAAAACACGGGGGCAACAGATTGGCTCACCCAGGACATAGACTGGATTCCAGTGGAGAATATGGGAAACAGGGCGCCAAATGTACTTCACAGAATTCATTTTTCACAGAGCAGCTAACCGGGGGGTGGGGGGGTTCATGGACTGTACTTTGGGGAGCACTGCATTTAACACTCCCCACTGGGTACATGAACCAGCTTCAAAGGGGAAGGAGAAGGCTTTGTTAACATTATGCAGCAATAGGTGGCAGTTGACCATTTAAAAAAGCAGACAGCTATTTTCCCCTCGAGACTGCGATAGACACGTCTCTCCTCCTCCTCACAACCCCGGGAAATCCAGAAGCTATGTGACCCACATGCCACTGAGGCACAGACATGCAATCTACACTTTTCTTTCTCTTTCTAAAATGAGCTTGTTCCTCAAAGAACTTTAAGATCAGTCCAGGACCTCCAGCTCCCGTCTCAAATCACCATGCTCATGTGTGCGCATGCGTACACACGCACACACACGCACACACTCTCTCTCTCTCTCTCTCTGCATGTATGTACAGACAGTCGCTCACCCACCAGGTGACAAAAAGGCTCGGCGAGGAGGCTAACAAATATTGACACGTGGGGGGAAAAAACACATGTTGAAATGTATTAGAATCAGAACCTGTACAAAAAAAAATTAAAATATAACCTGAAACTGTTCAAGTTCAGAAAGGCTAGTCAAGTCCCTTTCTCTTGCCAGGAGGGAGCCATCGTCACAGGGCTCTGGGTCACAGCCAAGAAGGGGCGGACAGAGAGGTGGGAGCAGCAACAGGCCCTTCACCAGAGGGACCTCGGCACCCTCATCCCATCGCAGGTGCAGCCAGGAGGGCTCCAGGTCTTGGGGGAGCGCATGCTGGCAGACAGCCCCGTGTCAGCTGGGTGGTGATGTCAGGGGCAGCAAAGAACGCCAAGCCAGGAGAAACTCGCAGCCCCCTCTGCGTGGGTGCAGATGCCAGAGATTAGTCAGCTCAGTGCTCCCAACTAGAGAGAGATGGGAGCCAGGCTTCGGAGGCTGAAAACCCACAGGCTTAGTCAACAGCCCGGTGTCACATTCCTCCACAGCCTCAATCGGAGCTGCCAACGGGGGTAAGGCAGGGGCAGGGATACAGAGCACATGATACCTGGCTAGAGCTGTGTGCACCAGTGTGGGCTCTGTGGGACATGGGGTCTGAGAGGGCCCGCCTCCCTCCTCCAAAGAGAGGGGCTGTCTTCACAGTCAGCCCTGAGGGCCAGGGAAGGTGCCCTAGCTTGTGACCAGCCTGGCAAAACAACATAGCCACTGCAGGGAGGGAGACAAGCCCTTGAGGAGAAACAAGAGCCCCCTGGAGGGGAGCTGGGCAGTGTCTGACCCTGTGGGATGGCATCGGTAGAGCCCCTGAGTCTGAGGGGAAAGAGTCTTGGTGTTTCTGGAACAGTACCAACAAGGGAGGCGCTGGTGAGGGGAAGGGCAGGTCTGGAACTCACTGAAGGCAGAGAGGGGAGGAACTAGGCCCTCAGTGTCCCCTCCCCACCTGACCCAGGCCTGGTGAGTGCCAGCTGCCCCAGCCGGCCCTAGTGGCGGCTGGAGACCAGACCTTTCACTTTGGACATCTTCTTGGTGGGTTGCCGCTGCTCAGCATGAGGGGGGCACTCCCGTTCAGCCAGCTGTTGTTCCATCTCCTGAGCTGAGGAGGATGCGGTGGCTTTGAGGGTCTTCTTGATATTGCTGACCTGAAGGCAGAAACAGAATGTTCAGTTCGGATACACCAAAACCTCACCGACACCTGTTCTTGCCATGAAGAGAACCTTGTAGAGAAGCAATCGGCATCCTCTGCAAGAAAACCTAAGTTTCTATCCAGACTCCCAGACGGAGTGTTAGCCAAGCGGAGCTAGTCATGGAGAGAAGTGGAAACGAGTACAGTCAAAAAAGGCAGTGTAAGCTAATGCACTGGACTGCAAAGGTGGTTTGAACCACAAGGTCAGCAGTTCAAGCTCACCAGCCACTCCTTAGAAACCCTACAAAGGGGGGCTATGGGTTGGAACTGACTCAACGGCACTTCACAACAACAGCAAAAATGAAATGCTTTCGTGGCTGAAAAACGCATAAGCAAAGCAGTGCATTTGGCAAAGAGCTAGGCCATGGAAGGTGAAGCAAGCAATGCTTAAAACGTCCTTAGGAAGACAAGCAGCCTATGAATTCCATAGTCACAGCTGTTGTTTCTGTACAAAACCACAAGTATTTTCACAGGAACTCTGGGAATACAGGTTCATGAGCACCTCTTGAGTAAACAACTAGAGGCTGAACTTCAGCCAATCAAGTGACAAATGAAGACGATGTAGCAAACGAACAGCCAAAAAACTATCACACAAGTGCTAAGCAGCATACCATTTCACTTAACAAAGTAAGGGTTCAAAAATAGTCAAATCCTGAACATTTTTCATGTTGAAGCTCAGATCTTCCCTAATATCCATGCTAGCCCATTAGGGATGCGCCATCATTTCTGAGTCACTTCCCAGTGTGTTTTCAGATGGCTTAAGTTTATTTTCTGGCATGTTAGTTACTTCTGACTTCTCACCATTAAAAAAGACCTTGCCACTTTAAAATAAACATTAAGAAATGAAAGAGAAACCAAAGTGCTCACCTCCTCCTTTCAGGACCGAGGATGCACTGCCTAAGGGCATCGGTTTAAAAGCTGATGAAATTATATCCCAATGAAGCATTATAAAACGGAAGTGTTTGTGACACAGCCTTTACTTCCAAAAATGATGTCCTTCCAACCAAATCACTTCCTTTCCCACTGAGCAAGCCAGCTCCCCTGAACATCAATCAATCCAACGAAACCACACTTCCTACGTTTCACCCTGCTTGGTAAATACCTTCTAGCCTTATTTGCTCGTTTTCTTGTGCAGGCATTGTTACTAAACAATTAGATTCTACTCCAAAGAGCTTCTAGATGGAATGTCTCAGTCAGTACATGTCAGATTTACTGACAGTTTACTCAATGAGAAGGGGCCGTTGCACAACAGTTAAGGACTCAGCTGCAAATGAATCAGTGGTTTGAACCCACCCAGCGACCCCATGGGACAGAGGCTCCTATGCAGATGACAGTCTAGGAGCCTGAAGGGGCAGATCTACCCTGTTACACGGGGTTGTCATGAGTCAGAATCGGCATGACAGCATCTACCATCACAACCCCACATAACAGTTCCATCTTCATTTCCGTGTTTCTGTAGGAACTTATCACGACAGCCACCATTCCTAAATTATCAGGTTCCAGGGAAAAACCCTCCCCCCCCCAGCATGTATGTTGTTATAAAATGTTCTCTGTCAATGTGCTGTTACAGCCATTTTTCTATTATCCTTAGTAAAACTTTACTCACATGGGGACAAAAAAAAATGAACGGCCAGCATTTCGATGTTCAGAGGGGCCTCGGATGGAGATGAGCTTGGGAGTCAAGAGCATCTGTAGCTGAGGTGACATGAGCTCCTGACCTGGTGGCCCAAAGCCTAGACTCTGCTCTGCGGTGCACTTGCCAAATTCACCGACAGTGTTCCGTCATCAGTCTCTCGGCAAACAACCGGCCCAAAGGAACCCCTTCTGTTTAGCTGGTTTCCTCCTTCGCTGTATAATCATTGTCCTTGGCCCCTACCACCCACACAATTCAACACTTCCAATGTCGTGTCCTTATAGGTCTGCACTCCGAGGTGTCTAAAGCCTGAACATTCACAGAAAGGTCGAAGGCTCGTCACACCACGAGAATGCAGCCACCGCATCTCCCAACTATTCAAGCTTCTAAAATGGATCTTGTCAGAAAGTTTCTGACAGGATTTTAGCAATGATATACATGTCAAGGGTCTAAACTCTAAAATTTATGTTGTGATAGTGTGGTGCTGTGTTGAAAAATTCAGTATGTCCACAGGAAAAAGACAAACAACTCAACTAAAATATGGACAAGGACATGACTAGACAACTTCACCAAAGCCGACATTCAGGTGGCTAACCAAGCCACAAACAGATGCTTACAATCATTGGTGTCGTTAAGTGCCGTTAAGTTGCTTCTGACTCAAAGCGACCCTGTATAGGGTTTCTGAGGAGCAGCTGGTGAGTTTGAACTGCCAACCCTGAGGTTCAAATCGACCTTACAGCAGTCCAGAGCATTAATCCACAGCGCCACACCTCCATCAGAGAGATTCATAGTAAACCATGTGATTGTCAGATTCAAATAACCAATACCAGTCCATTTCAGTTCAGCATGCCTAGAATATCTATGTTTATACGTTCCATTTCATTTTTGACAATTTCCAATTTTCCTAGATTCATACTTCGTACATTACATGTTCCAATTATTAATGGATTTTTACAGCTGTTTCTCTTCATTTTGAATTGTGCCCCTTCAGCAAATGAAGATAGACTAGTTAATACCATTGGTCTTTCATTTGCTACAAGAAAGACCAGTTAATACCACTGTTATTCAAATTTATGCAGCAACCACTAAAGCCAGTGAGGATGAAATTGAAGCATTCTACCAACTTCTTCAGGCTGAAATCGATCAAATATGCAATCAAGATATACTGATCATTACTGGTGAGTGGAATGCAAAGACTGGAAACAAAGAGGAAGGATCAGTAGTTGGAAAACATGGCCTTGATGATAGAAACAATGATGAAGATGGCATGATAGAATTTTGCAAAACCAATTGACTTCTTCATTGTAAATACCTTTTTTAAACAGAGTAAAAGATGATTATACACATGGACCTCACCAAATGGAATACACAGAAATCAAATTGACTACATCTGTGGAACGAGAAGCTGGAAAAGCTCCATATCATCAGCCAAAACAAGGCCAGGGGCAGACTGCGGAACAGAACATCAATTGCTCATATGTAAATTCAGGTTGAAGCTGAAGAAAATTACAGTAAGTTCAGAAGAGCCAAAGTATGACCTTGAACATATTCCACTTGAATTTAGAGATCATCTCAGTAACAGATTTAATGCACTAGATACTAATGACCAAAAACCAGAAGAGTTGTGGGATAACACCAAGAACATCATATAGGAAGAAAGCAAAAGGTCGTTGAGAAGACTAGAGAAGAAAAACACCAAAATGGATGTCAGAAGAGACTCTGAAACCTGCTCTCCAGTGTAGAGATGCTAAAGCAAATGGAAGAAATGAGGAGGTACAAGAGCTGAACAGAAAATTTCAGAAGTCAGCTCAAAAAGACAAAGTCAAATATCATAACAAAATGTGCAAAGACCTGAAGTTAGAAAACTAAAAGGGAGGAACTCGCTCAGCATTTCTCAAGCTGAGGGAACTGAAGAAAAAATTCAAACCTCGACTTGGGGTATTGAAGGATTCAAGGAACTCTGATAGCATAGTGGTTACGAACTGGGCTGCGAACATTAATGTCAGCAGTTGGAAACTACCAGTTGTTCCGTGGGAGAAAAATGAGGCTTTCTGCTCCCGTAAAGATTTGCAGGTTCAGAAACCCTGTACAAGGTCACTATAAGTCG
Organism: Chrysochloris asiatica; assembly: GCF_000296735.1. Classification (NCBI taxonomy): domain Eukaryota; kingdom Metazoa; phylum Chordata; class Mammalia; order Afrosoricida; family Chrysochloridae; genus Chrysochloris; species Chrysochloris asiatica. The sequence continues at coordinate 3,508,276 of NW_006408614.1, read as the reverse complement.
GAACCAACTCTACGGCACATAACTACCACCACCACCAAGGACAAAATACTGAATGATGCAGAAAGCATCAAAAGAAGATGGAAGGAATATACACCATCACTGTACCCAAAAGAAATGGTCAATGTTCAACCTCTTCAAGAGGTAGCATATGATCAAGAGCCAATGTTCCTGAAGGAAGTCCAAGGTGCACTGTAGGAATTGGCAAAGAACAAGGCACCAGGAATTGATGGAATACAAATTGAAATTGAGGCAGCACTGGAGGCACTCACTCATCTATGCCAAGAACTCATCTATGCCAAGAAATATGGAAGACAACTATCTGGCCAACTGATTGGAAGAGATCTGTATTTGTGGCCAAAGAGAGGTAACCCAATGGAATGCGGACATCATCAGACAGTATCGTTGATACCCCATGCAAGTAAAGTTTTACTAAAGGTAATAAAGAAATGGCTGCAACCATATATTGACAGAGAACTTCCAGAGGTTCAAGCCAGTTTCAGAATAGGACTGTAAAACCAATGAGATCATTGCCGATGTCAGATGGCTCTTGGCTGCAAGCAGAGAATACCAGAAACATGTGTTGTTGTTAGGTGCCATCGAGTCAGTACCGACTCATAGCAACCTTATGTACAACAGAACAAACTACTGCCCAGTCCTGGGCCAACCTCACAATTGTTGCCACACTTAAGCCCACTGATGCTGCCACTTTGCCAATCCATCTTGCTGGGAGGTCTTCCTCTTTTTTCTCTGACCCTTCACCTTACCAAAAATAATACCCTTCTCCAGCGACTGGTCCCTCCTACAATATGTCTGAAGTAGGAAAGACGAAGTTTGGCCATCCTGGTCTCCAAGGAGCAATCTGGCTACACTTCTTCCAAAACAGATCTATTGGTTCTTTTGGCAGCCCATGGCACTTTCAATATTATCCTCCAATACCATAACTCAAAAGCATCAATTGTTCTACAGTCTTCCTTATTCATGTTTACTTGTGCTTTATTGACTATGCAAAGGCTTCAGATTGTGTGGACCATGACAAGCTATGGACAACATTACGAAGTATTTGAGTATTCCAGAACACTTAATTGTGCTCATGAAGAACCTGTACATAGACCAAGAGGCAGTTGTTCAAACAGAACAAGAAAACACCAAAAGGTTTAAAATTAGGAAAGTTATACAAGAAGTTTGTATTCTTTCACCATACTTATTCAACCTGTATGCTGAGCAGATCATCTGAGAAGCTGGGTTATATGAAGAAAAACGTGGCATCAGGATTGGAGGAAGACTCATTAACAACCTGTGTGATATGCAGATGATACAACCTTGCTGAAAGCCAAGAGGACTTAAAATACTTATTGATGAAGATCAGAGACCACAGCCTTCAGTGCATCTCAATGTAAAGAAAACAAAAATCCTCACCACTGGATTAATAAATAATATCCATATAAATGAAGAAAAGACTGAAGTTGTCAATGACTTCATTTTGCTCAGACCAACCATCAGCATTCATGAAAGCAGCAGTCAAGAAATCAAACAAAATACTTGCATTGGGCAAATCTGCTGTGCAAGACTTTAACCCAATATTTCAATCTTTGAAATATTGAAGAGTAAAGATGTCAGCTTGAGGACTAAGGTAAGCCCGACCCACACCAGGGTATTTTCAGTACGCTCATATGCATGTGAAAGCTGGACAGTGAATAAGGAAGACCGCAGAAGAATTGATGTATTGTATTTGAGTTATGGTGTTGGAGGAGAAGATTGAAAGTGCCATAGACTGCCAAAAGAATAGACAGATCTGTGTTGGAAGAAGTGCAGCCAGAGTGCTCCTTGGAAGCCAGGATGGCCAGACTTCGTCTCTCATACTTCGGACGTATAGTCAGGAGGGACCAGTCACTGGAGAAGGGTGTCATGCTTGGTAAAGTAGAGGGTCAGAGAACAGGAGAACATCCCCAACGAGATGGATTGGCCAAGTGGCGGAAGTGATGGGCTCAGGCATAGCAACAATTGTGAAAAAAAGGAAAGAAGGCTACGTGTTATCAGTGGGCGAATGGGTAAACACATGTGGTACATCCAGACAATGGAAAGGGGTCCTGGTGGTGCTTTTACCATGGGACTGACTTTATGAAGAGGGAAGGAAGACTCTTCAAGTTACAATTCAAGTTGTTAATACATGACTCGGCGGCAAAAATCAAGTATTTCCTCTGAGACCAAGCAGCCCGAGTTGAGGATAAATACAGATCACTAACTCAATTGAAAAAAAGGCTTAAAAAGCAAGGTCAAGGGCAATTGAAGCATAAATCTGAGCAGCAGAAGGAATTTCCTTTTTCTGTGCAGATGTATTTTCTCTCGAGTCAATGATACTCTGTGAGTCCTTTCTACGGTCCTCAAGTAGTACATAATCAGATCACCCATTACTGACTGGAAAAGCTGATAAGGCTCTGGCCTTGGCCCAGGCTCTTCCTCTTCCCATACTGGTCTGTTACAGATGCTAAAGATGATTATTAAATCTACAAGTTGCTTTCAATTGGTGGTAGAGGTGGGGCCTTTTCCTCAGTATTTCTTTCTTTCAAACTTAATCAAAACCTTACTGCCACCTGGTGGCAGTATCAGGCTCTGCAGGCAGGAATAGCCATTTCTCCGAGGTTATCCAGGTCAAAGAAGCAACACCTGAATAGGCTCAAATTTTTAAAATGTAGGTGAACTCGGAACACTTATGAAAGGGAAAAATCATGGGTTAAAGACTGCAAGAAATTTAATCTCCCTTTTCTGAAACAAGGGCAGCCCTGGGAGGGGTTTGAACCAGAGCCCTGAAGAACTACACACCTTCAGACATCTCAGGGTAAGTTGTGTCTGCCTCTACCAGAGGCAATGGAATCCATCTTGAAGAAAAGCTGTGCACACACATCCAGTTAGTAAAGTCTCTCCTTACCGGGCCTTTTCCTGGAAATCCTTGCCCTGGTTGTTGTTATTAAGTGCGATCAAGCCGGTTCCGACTCCTAATGTTTCCAAGGAGTAGCTGGTGGATTTGAACTGCTGACCTTGTGGTTCGCAGTCCAGTGCTGATCCTATAGTGCCACACCAGATGTCCAGCCCTTCCAATGAATAAACATGATGTCTTTTCCCACCTAAAACCCTCTAAGGCTTCTGTTTAGAGATGGGAGTTAGCACTGCCTAGAGCTCTGGTAGCGTAGTGGTTAAGAATCGGACTGCGAACCTTAAGGTCAGCGGTTCGAAACTATCAGCCGCTCCGCGGGAGAAAGATGAGGCTTTCTACTCCCGTAAAGATTTACACCCTCGGAAACCCTGTACAGGGTCGCTATGGGTCGGAACCGACTCGACGGCACTTAACAACAACAAAGAGCCTTCCTCGGCTCCTTGGGCCACGTCTTTTCTTTTCTTTTAAAAACAAATCCCCCACAAAGCAGCAGTGTACTACATAGTAACCAAATCTCTTGACCAACTGCATTGAACACAAAGGGGCCCAGCTCACAGCGCACCAAGCACCCAGCGCTCCACTTTGAACGTGTGACTTTCTGTGGGTGCTGGCAATCCCCCACTCTCCTCCATCAGCATCTCAAAGGGCTCACGCCGCCGCTTCGGAATGGCCAATCCCAGGGCTGCCACCCGCACTTTGTCCTGTTCTGGTTCGTTATGGTACACCCACAGTTTACAAATTCAGGTCCATTCCAGTTTCCCTTTGTCAGCCATGCCTGAACCAGTTCAAAGCTCTGCTTCCAACAAAAGGCCAGGAAGAAACCCACATGTGCTGCCTCTCCTCTGATTTTGTAGTAACTATGATTTAGGGAGTCCACACTATTGTATGAACATTGGGTGTGCCTCAAACATTAACCAAGTGTTTAAAGAAGCTGTGCTCACACCCTCCTTTCTTTTGCCAGATGCCATTCGTCATGGAAATAAACTCGAACACTTCAAAATCCTAAAATCAGTACCATTCGTCCTTCACTGTGAACAAGCACAATCCAAGTTTACCACCCACCACACAAGGAGCAAGAGTCCAGGCAGCTTGGGGGATCAGGCTCCTGCTGGGCGCCATCAAGGAGGTCACAGATGTGTTTTGTTTTACGTCAGCCAGGCAGAGTGTGGCTTGTCCAGAGTGTGATTTGCAGGAAGAACAGACAGAAAGGAGAGTGTGCTGAGCTCTCCCTACTTTGGTCTGACATCAATCCCAGGTCAGAGAGGCCATGATCATCTTGAGGGGGGCTGCATTGCTTACCAGAGGAGCGGTAGGCATGTTTCCCAATTGGGTTTGACTTTGGCCCTGGCTCTGGCTCTGTAGGATCAGCAATGGACGGCTAACTGCAAAGTTGGTGGTTCAACTCCACCAGCCGTTCCTTGGAAACCCTATACAGAGTTGCTATGAGTCAGAACCGGCTCGACCGCACTAATAACAACATTAAATTAAATGCAGTTCATATTTACAGGCTAGAAATACGATTAAAAAATGGAATGCTGTTGTAAATGCCATCAAGTTGGTTCCAACTCACAGTGACCCTGTATAGGGTTTCCGAGGAGCTTGAACTGCCACCTTGCAGTTCAAACCAATCTTGCAATCCAGCACATTAACCCTCAGCCCCACACCAGGACTAAGAATGAATTAAGACTTCACAAAGCAGTTAGTCCATGTAAAAATGTAGGTAGGTATACACAACACAAATCAACTCCTGTGCACAAAACCCATAGCTCAGCAGCCCACTGACACATCCATACGGTGTGTCAGAAAGGTGCACTTCCACAGACTGGGCCAGGCATAGGGCAAGGAGCTCAGCTTAAAAAGACAAGCAAGATATAACACAGGTGGGATGTCCTGAGGAATACCTGTAACCGAGGGGAAATCTGCAGACTTGATAGCTCCCCTTGTGATTGGCACACTTATTTCTTATGTTCCTTAGCTGGAATTCTGGGCCCTGCACTCCCATACTCTTGGACCCCTGAGTTTTAGAACTCATTAATCCTCTTAACACTTTGTCTGATTGTCACTAGAAAAAGACTCCCTTCCGATGCTAACGTTCTGATTAGAACAAGTCTGGAGGTTGTTCACAGATGCCCAGGCTCCCAGCACACAAACACCCACCCGCTCAGCCACAGCAAAGGTCGGCACTGTGCCCAAGAGGCCTAGGACGGTTCTGTAAAGTCCTATAGAAGCCACATCCTCACACCCTCACGCATACATTCTCCTCCAGATTTTCTCTCTCTTTCTTTTTTCCTTATTAGGAAATACATCATGCACAAACGCATTTGTAATAACTTACGTATGGTTTACGGACATTATGCCCCTACCACACTGCTTAGTAAAGAGGATACAACTGCACCCCTGCTCTCACCTGTTAAACATCACCCATGCCAGATCTCATTGTCCTTGGCTGACAGCTACCAAGTGCGTGTGAACCAAAGAATCCTGACACTCTGCTCTCCATGCCTGATCACTCTACCGAGCAAGAATCAGGAAGGAGACAGACACGACCAAGAGCAGGGACTGCGTCACACTCACGTCTGTCCGAGCACCTGGCCAGAGCAATGACGGCCTGTCAGTGAATGCTTGCTCCATCGATACCAGACCCAAAACAAAGCGACAACAAACACACCGCACAGGAACACGCAGGCCGGCCCTTCCCTCCCTTACCTCAGTCTCCACCTGCTGCTGTGTTCGGTTGTGGTTCTCTTTGTGTTGGTTGGCTCTCAGAACTTGCTGCTCGATGCCCAACAGAACTGCCTCACAGCCATCACACCTACAGAGGGACAAGCAGCCCTGAGCTGAAGAAAGGCCAGCAGCACTCTTCCAGCCGCCGAACGTCCTCCCCCGCACCTTCCTGGACTTCCTGGACTCCCCTCTACGTCTCCCCAAAGTCAGGCCATTACTGAACACACACCAGAGGACACATGGAGGAGGCTTCATGGACTTGGAGAGGGTTCTTAGACTGCAGCTTAATTTCCAAACTTTGTCTCCCAGCGGAATCCATTTTTACAGACGTGGGACACATCCTGAGTAGCACTGAGCACCTGTGTGGTCAGAACAAGTATGTTCTGAATGCATCCTACTTCGGACGCTGCTCTTTTCCTCAGAAGTCTAAGTTTCTTCCTGCCACTCCCTCCTTGTTCTTTCATTATCCCCATT